>NC_134710.1:305029175-305111675 GCF_043290135.1 Rhipicephalus microplus
TGGATACTTGTGCAGGAGAATCATATGATATTTGTGTACTCCAAAGTACCCGGAAATGGTCACCGCCATAAGGATTATTTATGGTTTTAGTTGAAGTAGAGGTAAAAGCGACGGAAATACAATGCTTACATCTATGGAGGAGTAGGTATTCTTAGCGAGCCTGTACTATTTAACGCAGGACCCATTCAGGAGA
Source organism: Rhipicephalus microplus (assembly GCF_043290135.1). Classification (NCBI taxonomy): domain Eukaryota; kingdom Metazoa; phylum Arthropoda; class Arachnida; order Ixodida; family Ixodidae; genus Rhipicephalus; species Rhipicephalus microplus. The sequence continues at coordinate 305,029,369 of NC_134710.1, forward strand.
CAGGCTCCGGAGGACAGAAATGTTCGATTAGGCGGCCTCGCACGCCGCACAGTCTCCCCATAGACTACTATGCGCATTAAAGTCCCCTAGGACAACACAGACTTCGAGAAGTTCATTTATGAAGGACTGAAATTCATGTCTATGCAGTTGGTGGTGTGGAGGTATGTATAGAAAGAAAATGGTGATGAGTTTATTAAAAAGCACAGCTCGAACAGCCACTGCTTCAAGGGATGCTCGAAGCAGTAAGAGTGTGCATGCGATCCCTTGAATAACTATTATGACAACACCTCCAGATGATGCCATGGCATCATCACAGTCCTTTCGAAAAATATTGCAACTACGAAAAAATGGCGTGCTTGAATTTTAAAGGAGCCCTGAAACGCTTTTTCAAGTAACCACGGAATGAATTCACTAGAAAAGCTTATTGCCTCACGAATTCAACGCTGCAAAAATTTTAAGAATCTGTCCAGTGCGAGTGGAGTTACAAAGGTTTGTCGCATGCTGCTATTGCGTTCGCTCTTCTCTCGTCCCGACGAAAGCGCTGGAAGCTAAGCAGGGAGGGATGGCAGGGACACAGAAAAACGTCCCACGCACCTCGTAGCCTTGAGCACTTTTTGCCTTCGAATGCACCGCTTTTTTTGGTGTGATTGCGCGCGCACGCGTGGACAAGTCGTGGCCTCCCGCGGCGATCTCTGTAATGAGCGAGCGCGCTATTTTCAAATCGGCCAATGGCTGATAGATGGGCAATCCACATGTAATTTTTGGGCATATTCCGTCATTTGTTGAGAGAAGAGAAAACAATTTTCAGCTGACTGATAATTATTGTGAATTCCAGGCCACGTGCTATGCTATAATATTTGGCCCGCATGTTGTCGGGAGCCTCTACTACCGATCGGCAGCATTTTCCGACAATGCTCAAAAAGTGTTGCAGCCCCCCCCCCCCCCCCCCCTTAAGTGTGTTTCTTGTACACATAGCACTTTTGGCGAATATTTGTATAGGAGTTCTTGAACATCGTCAAGGTTCCTGAGGAGGCCCCCTACATTCCAGTGTATAATTTGTGTGCTCATGATGAAAGTAGTGCTGTCTGTACAAAAACCAAGTGACTGTTTAGACAGGATATCTGGACTCGAGTGACAGAGCAGTTATCAGGTCCTATTAGGCTTGAGGTTATCGAGGTTATCTTTGGGCTGTCACGCATTGTTGCAAGCGAGAAATTATTTTGACCTTGCAATATTACGGATCTTGTACCTGGGGCCTTTACGAAAACTAAAGAAGCGCTCACTAAGAATAACAACGCACTCAAGCCACGATCATCCCAGCGCACCCCTGTTTAGTAAACTACAAGTTTTACCAATGGACAGTTTGCGTCAACAGAGAACAGCCATTGCCATTAATAATGTCAAAGTATAACCGTCCTGTTCATTCGTCCATTCTTTGCTCCTCATCCCGCCCTACGAGGATAACTGCTGCCGGTAATTTTAACCTTCCTCCCACGAACAACGTCTATGGAGAACGGCGTCTGCAGTTCGTCGGTACCAAAATCTGGAATAGATTGCCCCAGAATATAAAACCGGCTGTTAACTTTCCAATGAAAATAAAAAACACTTCCTTGCAATTCTTAACGTGTCTCCGTTACCCCCTTAATAGTAACAAAATCGTTCAATTCTTGTATATAAGTATCCCTACGTCCAGAGAAAGTTTACTGCGTATTTGTTATTACTCATTGCCTTTCTTTTGTTTGTGTATAAAAATTACATGTTTCTGTTATCTTACCCAAGTTCGAGCATCTGAATATATATGTCTGTACAATGCCTAACCTTCTATATCCGCAATGTTTAGCATCTTGTATCCAGGTTCAATGCCTGGTTCTATTGTTTTGCAACATGTGCTATTGTTGCCTTATGCTATCGTTTGGATGTTGTGCCATTTTGTATCGCATCGTTGGACCCTATTCTAGCCTTTGGCTATGGGTCCAAACAGTTTTTTGAATTATCAGCCTTTTGGTTTTCTTGACATGCTCCAAAAACTACGCCGACCTTTCGGCTCCAGGGGTACCGTGGTGTCCATTGCCTCCTGGAAGGTACTGGATGCCCGCACATGCGAGCCAGTGGCTCGAGTTTCAGGCCTCGCCTGGCGAGACTAGGCTTTGGTACCAGACGATTCTGGAGTCCCCGATACCTGTTCGCAAGTTGGCGGAGCAGACTGGGCTGCTACCGCCAAGAGGGCAGGTGCCACAGCCGGCGGCTCGCTCTCGCAGGCCGAAGGAGTGGTGGGGGCTGGTGCAATGTTGCCCCCCGGCGCGCCGTATCATCACAGGGTGTTATGTAGAACGGTGTGCACCTGTTATGGCCTTCCTTAAATGTGATTTTTCTTTCACTTTGAGAGTGATAACCTCTTTTTCTTTCTTCGAGTTTGGGCAGGAACAGCAGTATGCTGCATGAGCACCCTCACAGTTGACGCAGTGAGGTGTTATTACAATTATCACAGGTGTGTCCTTGGTCTCCACATCTTGCGCAAGTTTCTTGACCTCGGCAGCTCTGCGAGTCATAGCCAAATCTCCGACATCTGTGGCACTGTCTAGGGTTCGGAATGTATGGGCAGACAGAGTTTGATGTAACCTGTCTCCATGTCTGTAGATAATACACTAGATGCAAATGTTAATGAGGTGCTTGGTAGGCATTGTTGCCGCCACGTCTGATGATTTGTTTCGAATCAATGACATTATGCTCTTTCCAACCTTCCAGGAATTCCTGTGCGGACAACCTGAAGAGGTTGCTCCCGAGATGACTTCGCGTGAGATATTCATTGAGCGGTCAAGCGAAACAGATATTGGGATGCTGCCAAATGCTGTTAGATTACAAAGCTTCTCAAAGTGTTGTCATTCATTTAGTTTGAGCAGGAGGTCACCACTTAACATCTTAGTTACCTTGTAACCTGGTCCAAAGACCAGTCAATGACCTTGATTGATATGTGGGGTTTAACGTCCCAAAACCACCATCACTTAACATCGTAGTTACCTTGTAACCTGGTCCAAAGACCAGTCAATGACCTTGATTGATATGTGGGGTTTAACGTCCCAAAACCACCATATCATTATGAGAGACGCCGTAGTGGAGGGCTCCGGAAATTTCGACCACCTGGGGTTCTTAAACATGCACCCAAATCTGAGCACACGGGCCTACAACATTTCCGCCTCCAGTCAATGACCTTGAGACAAGAAATAGAGAAATTGATCTTGCTTGTTTGGAGTTTCACTGTGAATAACATGAACTTTGGGAAGGATAGGCCGGGGCGGTTGAAACATATTAGTCCTTTAGTACGCATCCTTTTTCGAGGGAAACAGTCAAGTAGTCAAAGAAATGATAATGTTCCTATAATATTTTCGTTGTCTCCGCAGCAGTGGCTGCCACCCACCACGGAGCCCAGCTAGGCAACACTGAAGCACTTGTACAGGACTGCAGACGCCTGCCGTACATTGCCACTATAACCAAATATAACTATCCAAAGTTGAGCAACTGCACAAGGTTAACCCTCGCCGCCAGGAAATTTGGAAGTAAATAGAAGAAAGAAGATGACAGGACAGATATAAAGTAGGAGATGAAGACAAAGACGTAGGGGAGAGAAAGAGATAGGAAAACGCGACTGCCTGTTTCCCCTGGGTGGGTCAGCCCAGGGGTGTGTTGCTTCTACCAAGGGGGGGGGGGGGAGGAGGGGGGAGGAGGAGGGGGGCTTTATAGGTCCAATCACCTGGTGTCAGCTAGACCCCCAAAATCCCCTTTTCCCCGGACACTGCTAAGCCACGCATTGTGAGGCATGGGAAAGAGTCCAAGCCCCTCCTTGGCTCAGGTTCGTGCTGTCGCCACGCAACGAATGCCTGCCACGCAGAAACCCCTGTGGGGGTATAGAAGGTCTGTGTAGTGAATTCCTTCATTATGACGTCGATCAGGAAAGGCACAGTTCGATAGAGTACACTGGATTTATTTTACAGTATTTACAGGCACGAAGGCACTTCCAAACATAACAAGGAAAACATCTGAGTGGCCGTCCATGTGCCGTTCCTCGACCACTTTTTCTTTTACACCCCTGCGCCCCTGCCTCCTGTCCCCCCTTTTGAAGTACCCTTTTTCCTTCCATAGGCGTCTCTCTCCCCGAGTGGGCTGACTGGAGCAGCGTACTTGAAAACAGAAAATCGCTTTTTCGCAGGGTCCCGTCCACGAACTGAGAAACATATGTGTCGTTCACAACAGTGAGTGATCGCCGCACCATATTATTCAGACTTTCTATTCCCGTACTTAGGCATGTGCGACTACTACTACTACAACAAAGCTAATGTCAATGCAATCATTACCGAATTGGAAAGCTTTTATAATTTCTTCTTTCAAACGACTGTCCCAGCAGTGTAAAACAGAATTGGCTTCTCTTTAAGCGAAGATCTTGATGCTCATCAAATATGTTTCACATGTGTCTGTTCGCTGTGACAATGATAGTTCTTAGTATACAACTTGTGTGAAAAAAACTCTCAAAAGAAGAAATGCCTTTTCCACAATGCAAAACGTAGTAGCATTTCTCCATTAAAATGGGACTTCACTTGCCTTACTGTATACTAGTGGGCTGAAAAAAAAAAAAAAAAGCTAGAAACAAGTATCACCATGAAGATTTTTTAAATATCACTAGTGACTAACTTTAGAACGTTATAAACCCCAACAATTTTCCACATATAGCATTTCAATATGCAATCCTGATGACACAGGTACCAGCTCAGCAGCGCTCCGACTTAAAAAATTCTTATTTATCCTCAGTCTCTACTACTGAGCCTCAAGCAATATTCCCTCTGCTTCCAGGTATGCCTTTCACCAGATGCCACCTATCACCATAAATGCTGAAAGTACCTTATAAAATTATAAATCAACTGACAAAATCGAATGCCCCAAGTCCTGATAACATACCGGCAGAGATACTAAAATCCACTGGAGCTATCACTAGCCACAGTCTGCAAATCATTTTCTCAGTCCCTTTCCGAAGGTACCACACCTGCGGACAGGAGGGTAGCCAAGGTAACCACAGTGTTAAAAACAGGTGAGTGATCATCACCCTAATTCACCTACATGCATTGTCTATAAAATCCTCCAGCTCATTATTTATTCGCACGTTGCCCACCAACTCAATAATAACGATTTCTTCAAAAAAAAAAAAAAAAAACCCAAGGCTTCCAACTAGGTTTGTCCTGCGCAACTCGGCTTTTAGAACTGACTACCAAACTCGTAACGAAACTGATTCTCTATTAACATCATATACGTTGACATCTCTAAAGTGCTAACCACTGGCACGCGTACGCATGCGCCTACACATCAAAAGCGTCTAGTCGCGCCTGTGGAGGAAAAGGGCGCGCAACCACTGGCATGCGTCAACTGCATTGACACCCACGTGTCCAAGGTGGATGCACAATATTGCTTGATCTTTTGGCTGAAAACTGTCCTACTTCAGCACAAAACGGCATATTCTGAACTGGAGCGCGTTCGATTGATTGATTTGTGGGGTTTAATGTCCCAAAAACCACCATTTGATTATGAGAGACGCCGTAGTAGAGGACTCCGGAAATTTTGACCACCTGGGGTTCTTTAACGTGCACCCAAATCTGAGTACACGGGCCTACAACATTTCCGCCTCCATCGGAAATGTAGCCGCCGCAGCCGGGAATGAAACCTGCGACCTGCGGGTCAGCAGCCGAGTACCTTAGCCACTAGACCACCGCGGCGGGGCAACTGGAGCGCGTTCGTGAACGCCGAAGATATGACAGTGCGTGTCAAAATATTGATAGTGCTTCATTAGAAGTATTAAAATATTGATAGACTAATTTATAAGTAAGTGCCGTCGCTGTGGGCAAAGAACTACAGCGGTATGCATCAGAAATCAACAGCAGTGCGTGCGCCAACCCGGCGAACAAAAATTTACGTCTAGGATACCGTACGTCTATCATAGGCGTGAGCAGGATTCTCCTTAAAGGGGGGGGGGGGGGGGGGGAATGTTCACTGTAGTAGATCCTCCCCTATTATGTCAATGTAGGGGCTGCCTTAACGCCCACCTCCCTATTATAATTATCTATAGAACTGACATTGCCCCCCCACCTCTTCGGTGACTAAGGGGTGGTCGCCCCGTAATTGTGTTTAAAAATAAGGTTTATAAAAACCAAAGTGTATTAATCACCAGGTTGCTATACCTACTCTACCGAATCATTAATATTGTGAATATCCTGGTACATTCAGTACATTTACACTTCATAACTTACAGCTCTCATCAACTTAATAATCACTCCCAAAACTTCATGACGTGTCAGATTTAGGTCGTAAGACTACAATAGAGCCCTATGTAAAGGGCTTTCAGATGTCTGCGATAGAAATATTCTCTAATGCATCAAACCACATCTGGCTCTTAATAATGCAACAGATATTGGTCATAAGATAAGAACTACGTAGAATGCTTCTGGGAATTTTTTTCGTAGGTGAAATACGCTTTGACACAACTGTGCCTAGCACTTCATGATGTGACTGACATTGGTTATAATACCGTACTAGCTGAATCCTGTATGAAAGACTTCTGGTCGTTCTCTGTAGTCAAAATAAGTCAAAATATTCTTTAAAGCAACAAACTGCAACCAATACTTCTTGATGCCACAGATATCATTCATAAGACTGCAACTAAACCCTGCATGGAAGGCTTTTGATGATGTGTGTATTATAAATATCCTCCAATGCAAGAAAGCACACCTGGCTCCTAATGATGAAACAGATATTGGTCATAAGATAGGAACGAAGCATTGCATAGAATGCTTCTGGGCATAGTCTGTAGCCAAAATACGCTCTAATGGAACTAACTGTGCCTGACAGCGAGAGATATTGCTCAAAAGACTGCAAATGAATCATGTATGAAAGACTTCAGGACGTTCACTGTAGTCAAAATATTCTCTAAAGCGACAGACCACACTCGACACTTCTTGATGTCAGAGATATCGATCATAAAATTGCAACTCAACCTTGTATAGAAGGCTTTTGATGATGTCTGTTTTGAAAAATATCCCCTAATGTAAGAAAGCACTCCTGGCTCTCAATGATGCAACAGATATTGAAGATAGGAACCAAGCACTGCGTAGAATGCTTTTGGACATTGTCTGTAGTCGAAATTTGCTCTAACACAACCAACCCAGACACTTCATGATGTGAGAGATATTGCTCAAAAGACTGCAACTGAACCTTTTATGGAAGACTTCTGGACATTGTCTGTAGTCAAATTATTCTCTAGAAACTCAAATTGCACACAACACTTCATGAAGTCACAGATATCTGTCATAAGATTGCAACTGAACCCTGTGCAAAAGGCTTTTGAACATTGTCTGCAGCCAAAATATTCTCCAATGCCATAAACCACACCCAAAACTTCATGATGCAACAGATATCAGTCATAAGATTAATACCGAGCACTGTTGGAAACCTTTCGGATGGTATCATTACCATCATCAGCCTGCCTGCGTCCACTGCAGGACAAAGGCTTGCTGCTGCCAATTTATACCCGTAAACTTCTTAATCTCGTCTGCCCACCTTACCTTCTGTCTCCCCCTAACCCGCTTCCCTTCTCTGGGAATCCAGCTAGTTACCCTTAATGACCAGCGGTTATCCTGTCTACACGCTACATGCCCGGCCCATGTCCATTTCCTCTTCTTGATTTCAACTGTGATATCCTTAACCCTCATTTGTTCCCTAATAAACTCTGCTCTCTTTTCTCTTAAGGTTGCACCTACCATTTTTCTTTCCATTGCTCGCTGCGTCGTCCTCGATTTAAGCTGAACTCTCTTTGTAAGTCTCCAGGTTTCTGTTCCGTAGCTAAGTACCAGCAAAATACAGCTATTATACACCTTCCTCTTGAGAGATAGTGGCAATCTACCTGTCATAATTTGAGAGTACTTGCCAAATGTGCTTGCTCCACCCCATTCTTATTCTTCTAGTTACTTCAATCTCGTGGTTCGGCTCCGCGGTTATTACCTGCCCTAAGTAGACACAGTCTTTTACAACTTGAAGTGCACTACTATCTATCTCGAAGCGCTGCTCTGTTCCGAGGTTGTTCTACATTACTTTTGTTTTCTGCAGATTAATTTTAATACCCACCTTTCTGCTCTCCTTGTCGAACTCCGTAATCATGAGTTGCAATTCGTTCCCCGAGTTACTCAGCAATGCAATGTCATCGGCGAAGCGCAGGTTACTAAGGTACTCTCCATTAACTCTTATCCCTAACTGTTCCCATTCTCGGCTTCTGAAAACCTCCTGTAAGCACGCGGTAAATATCATTGGGGAAATTGTGTCCCCCTGCCTTACACCCTTCTTGATTGGTATTCTGTTGCTTTCTTTATGAAGCACTATGGTAGCAGTTGATCCCCTGCAGATTTCCTGCAGGATGTTTATACATACTTCACCGACGCCCTGATTCACCAGTGTCTGCATGACGGCGGATATTTCTACTGAATCAAACGCCTTCTTGTAATCTATGAAGGCTATGTATAGTGGTTGGTTATACTCTGAGCATTTCTCTATTACCTGATTGACAGTATGAATATGGTCGATTGTTGAGTAGCCTGTTCAAAATCCTGCTTGTTCTTTTGGTTGATTGAATTCTAATGTTTTCTTTACTCTCTTACAATTACCTTTGTAAATAGCTTGTATACTACAGAGAGCAAGCTGATCGGCCTGTAATTCTTCAAGTCCTTGTCATCTCCTATCTTATGTATTAAGATGATGTTAGTATTCTTCCAAGACTCTGGTACTCTTCCCGTCAGGAGACACCTCAACCTCATAAACAGGGTAACTAGTTTTTCTATGGTAAATTTATTTTCAATTACTGCAGCCCAATTCACGGCTACTGCAGGAGTTATGTACATAAATACAAAATGAAAGCATTGAAACACCAGTATCACAATAAATGTGCCAACGTAAACAAATATCACTACCTCCCAAGTGAAGCTCAGTAAAAAACTAGAGAAATAGAAAAATGAGAGAAATAGAACAAGTGCTTACACAAGGTCAGACACACTGTAATCACGAACCAAACCAAGTAGGTCATTCTAGTGTTTGATAACTTCATTTTAACCTGTTAGAGCGCACTACAAATGGCTTCTAAGCTGGATTGCGATTGAAAACTGAATATCTAGGTATATTGAATATGCTTACTGCATGCATACATAGTCTAAGTTAATGCGTACACTAAAGAACTAAACAGAAATGAACCAGTCCTTGGAAACACAAAGATTCAATGTTCGAAACCATCCAATAATATCTTCACCTCATTACAGTATGGATGAACTGATAAATACATGCACAGTTCTGAACGGTCTCATAAGCCACATGAGACACTTTTTGCATTTTTTGTAAACAAAGTGCAGTACAGTACTAGTGCACCTTCATTTATTCTGTGCATACATGTGGTTACCTTCTCTTCCTACTATAGTGTCATCGTGCAGCTGCTTTCAAATCAGGTGCTTTTCACTTGCAAGGTTTTCAGTTATCTATCCAGCTGTAAACAAAATATGCGTTATATTACCGTATTTACTCGCGTAATCCTCGCACTCTCATTATTCTCGTACCCCTCCTCCCCACATCGCCCAACAAAAATGCCATTTCTTTTTTTTTTCCTCGAGTAATTATCGCACTCCCGGAAACTGCTGCAATAATGTCGTCTGCTCTTTCCAGCCACTGATGATGATAGCGCATGCCATCTAGCACCATCTCTTAAGCATCAAGCAAACTATTGCACAGAGATCCAATCCAATCCAAGCTAAGCCGAAGTGGTCAATGCATGTTGCGGCGTGTTTTGTATGTTGTGTCAATAATCTTGTCACATTATGAGGCGATACTGAAGCTGTACGGCTGCTTTCAAAATGCAAGTGATAGATGATCCACTAAACAACGGCAACAGGGCCGCCGGCAGGCCCTTCGGAGTCTACGAGTTTTGCGACTGCAACTGGTGACGGCAGCTGAAAGCCACCAAGACGAGTTGGGCCTGTCATGTGCCTAAAACTGGCATTGATGGTGAACTTTATTTCTTCAGAAGGAAACTGCGGACGATTCTGTTAAGTAGTCATCAGCCCAATACTGACATCCCACACTTACCTTTTGAGGGTCTCTGTTGAGTGGCAAACGCTACCGCTATGCTAGCAACGTCCGCAAGCTTTGCTTATGGTATTCTAATTCTCAACGATTTGCTTCCACTTTTTGTGTCTCAAATAAATCTTGTCTTGTGTTGAACCTCAGCTTTTATTGTTGAGGTAAGTTTTAATTAGTACTTCTTAAAGCTTGCTGTTAGTTGCTGGTGTGAGAATCTCGATTTGTGGCCACTTCGTTTTCTTTTTCGCTCTGTATGCTTTCGTAAAAAGTTTTCCCCGCGTAATTCTCGCAACCCCCAACTTTGCATAGATTTTCTGGCAAAAAAAGTGCGAGGATTATGCGAGTAAATACGGTAAACTGTAAAACGAAGGAGAAGCGCCATTGTATGTCTATAGCTATGAGTAACAGAATGAACTAGAAATTGAGAATATGTGTGTTAAAATGCTTTGAAACAACCTATGTGCTACTGAGCGTGGCAGAGAAGCAGAGAAAGTGAGAAGTGAAATAGCAGGAAACACCAGCAGAAATCATGGAACTTTCTTTTTAGATCACCACAGCAATGCACGTTCGAGTTTCTATCTTGTACGTGAATGGAAATGAGACCGCTGATAGCCGAGTATGTCAGCGTCGGTGGTACCCGACAAGAAGTCACATCACACTGCTACCAACCAGCACAAGCTTGTTATTAGCTAGGCAACACACAAAAACAATTTTCACCTAAGCCAACGAATGTTTCAGCGCCGTACAATCCCCGGATACACTTATATAAGTACGTCCATTTTCACATCACCGAAATGTGTTGGCTAGTGAAAGGTTCGCTTTCAGCGATGATGAATACCGATGTTGAAAACAAACACAGTGCAGATAACTCCGTATGCACTATGCGATGTTTCGGGCATCGTATATAGTGTATGTTGCAACGGAAACTACCATCGATTTTTTTCAGCCGATGTTCCTCGCATGAGCTGGTTCATACGAACTTGATGGTAGGGACCTACGCTGGATGCAGATCACACCGCTCTGAATATCCTCCGCGGTAGGCGAGGGATCACACTCAAAGCTTCGAACCTTCGAAGTATGTTTACACTCGTTTTTGGCACAGAAAATCACAGATCAAAGCACAAGAACACCGACATGCTCTAGTAGCCTGTACGATGTTTTCACTCGGCCCACGATCGCACTCGGGACCGGTGCAAGCGCAGCCGGCTGGCATTCGCTGGATTTGTTGGTGTTGCTCGAACTCTGCACAAAACCGCGTCACGCTCGTAGCACTCGCAGTCGTTCGTCATGTCGTTATCATCACAGATGCCGGTGGGTTACCTTCGTTTGTGTGCTCTTCTATGGACCTAAGGCTATGCAGTAATAGCAAGATTTAATAATACCATCTCCAGAAACTGAAATGAGAAATTTAGATTAAGTTACTAAACTCTACCCTTCAAACGAGAGCTACCAGCAATGAGTGTGTAGCTGAGGATTTTTGTCGTTGCATCGCCAATAATAATAATGATAATAATAGTAATAATAAAAGGCATGACAGAAACTGGCAAGCCTCTACTAATGGCAGTCCTATAGTCAAACCAGAAGGCCTTCAAGCCGACACGAATCTTGGTTCAGACAAACATGCACAAATTCAACGAGGTGAGTAATGTTGTGGTCGGATATGCTGTGTGATATTTAGAAGCAACAGACATAAGTGTATGCACGAACTTGGAAGTTAGGGAACGCTTAGGCAACGTCAAGGACAAGTTGCCAAACCAAAATTTCCACAGTTTTTTTTTTTTAAGGCTGCTATGATTGTGACAACCAGTACATCCCGGTGAGATCACCGATTTCAAGGAAAGAGTTAGACAAAATACTAATATTACGTCCGGAAACTACGCGTGACCTCGTACGACTTCGCGAGGCATGTAGAATCTACAGGCCACCAAACTGACTGGTCAAGTGCGTGTGTTCTGGCCAAAGAAAAGCTTACATCATGCCTGCAGTTGCAATAACAGCCAATGCAGACAACTGCACATATGCTGAACAGGAGTGATGGGGCACTTCCAACAATGTACTTCCGGTACTTTGGTCCCATACTTAGACTTCCTCAAATACGCCGTGCCTTTCTTATGGCTATAATTGTGAACAAAACTCCCATAGCAGGTGCTATACAGTTAAACCTGCTGTTAACGAACCTTCATTCAATGAATTCCTGGATATAACGAAGTTTTTCTATTTCCTGCCGCCCCTCTATAGAAGCACATGTATTTGCGACCTCTATGTAACAAAGTAACTGAGAGAGATCACCTTGATATAATAAATTTTTTCCACGAACAATCTACGAAACTTGCTCCGCATTGCGGCATTTTGGTACCAGCATGCATCTTCCGCCGATGCCGAGCCGCCGCAGAAGCGGTGGCGGCGGGCACGCGAGCCACACGTTACGAGCTAGCGTTACCCCCGTTCTCGCTGCCAGGGTCGCATGCGCGGGTGTGCTTCCCCCCACTCCAAACCAAAATTAAACAATGTGCTTAATTTTCTGATGGTCGTACAGACTGCATCAATTTCCATGACTAGGCCAGTTTATTAAGTGTGAATACACTTTATAAGCGACCCCAAACCATCCACCACCGTCGGCGGCGTCCGCAGTCTTCTCTCTAACTTTAAAAGAAAGAGGACTTGGCGGGCCGCAGCGCGACGCTTTACCGAATAAGCCACGGACGCGACGCTGATATCGGTGTCAGTAACGCGCCTTATACCCCCTTCGCTCGCTCCTCCGCTCTCCTCGCTCGCTGCAGCTGCGCGCGCACCCCTCTCTCTCGCACGCCCGCCTTCTCTCTCAGTCTCCCGTCGAGAGCGGGTCGTGAGGGGGAGTAAAGTTAAAATCCGTTGGCATTCGCCAGTGAGTTAACGTAAACTCCCCCGTGTGATCAAATTGCGATTCCCAGGAACCATTACACCATAAAGGCACCATAGAGTGATTAATGAATATAATAGTGCGAATTAATAAATACCCCTCATAGCATCACCCCGTGTATTCGCACTTAACCATGTTCACCCTCGGGGAAATGCTTGGGAGTTTTTCAGAAATTCCCCGACTTTTCCAGAAGAATCCTAATTCCCCGACATTTAAAGGTTTTGAAGGTTTTCTAGGTTGGTAGATACCCTGAGGACCGGACATGCCTACTAACTGGGCACCGCGAGAATAGCTCTCCTGAAATGCACGGGTTCGTTCGCTGCCGCGACGGTGGCGTTGTGATGGTCGCAAAATGCTGAAAGCTCCCGTAATGTGCCATGTTGGTGCAGGTAAAAGAAGAACAGACCGCTTTGTGAAATCCCACCTAACAGGTGAGATGTATGCATCTTTTTTGTTACCGGCATCAAGTTTTGTTTGCTTGGTTCCATGGAGCCACCAACTTTTCCAACCCCAACGGTCAGCGGCAGCAATTGCCAAGACACTTGCAAACAATGAACCATAGCCTTAAATAGAACAAAAATTGCTCGTTCCCAGGAGCAACATGAAGCATGGCATTATTTGAGATTTTTTTTTTTTCAGGCATGACCATTTTTTAGAGCTGTTAGATTTTTTTGAACTATTTCGCAGTCTCTGCCAGAGACGAAAAATCTGGTCAGCAACTGCATATACCATAGCACATTACTTTGGATGCGTTTGTGAAATTTCTGCGTAATTGGCGCAACCCCTTTTCAGTGCTCCAAAATCACGAAAAAATGTGCACAAATTATACCAGTAAATATAGTAATCCTAAAGCAGTGCCATAAAGCCAACATGCATATTTGAATTTACACTAAAAACACAGTACCTTCTTTAGATGTTTTATACAGAATTAAACAATTTATTGAATACCAGTTTTTACACAGTACCCCTATGAAATAGAAGTGGGTGTACTTGCAATGTCAAACCTCTTTCTACTTTTTGTGAAAAAAACTTACGATTTCGAGCCAGTAATTGTCCAAGTCTGTAGTCCTCTGGCTTTTGTTCAAGTTGAACAGCCACCGACCTCCTTGCTTATTGCGGCTATCTTCCCACATGGGCTTGATACCATGCTGTAAAAGAAATACCAGTCTGTAAAAAGGAGCCAGCCAGCCACCCATACAAGGTGCAAGTCAACCTGTCTTAGCAACCATTCACATATGCTTTGGCATGCAGGGGTGCAACAGCCATATTAAAATTTGCAGCTATGTTTGGAGAAGCAAAATATTACTTTTGGAGGACTAAAATTTGAATTTGGAGCAGTATAAAAAAACAAGGCTTACATTTAGAAAAAAATACATGTACAAAAAACCCAACCATCTAAATCATGCAGAAAGAACACGGGAGAACACGGGCACTGCTATTTCAATAAAAGTAGAACAGTATATAGCGCATATAATGTAAGTCGCGGGAGTCAAATATTCACACTATGGGTTGTATTCACGTGAAGTCAGCTTGGAGGGCGCAGCAGCGAAAAGTGCGCCAGCTGTGCTGGAAACCGCGTGGCCACCATTTTGAAGGTCACCATAGCGGCGGCAGGCGGCATACCGGCAGTCAAGTCCAGCGCTTCCAACAGGTGCACACAAGTTACTGCGGGCACGTTGCTCTCGTTCTATTTTATTTAGATTTAGAACGTATGAAATTTACCATTTGTGAAGCTGCTGCAGCCATGAGCAATGTGTGCTAGGCTCGCTTGAGCGTGTACACCGAGAAATTGAACGCCGATGCTAAACAGCGACACACGGACAAAGTGGCTCTCTGCAGTGCGAGTTGACCCACTCCTTCTGACAAGCGAGGAAGATGCATTTGACACCTGACTTGTTTCGAAGGGTTGGTGCATATACAACAAGTTCTGTGATTCTGTGATTTTAACGACTCAAGGCCAAGAAATCATTGGATGCTTGAGTAGTGGGTTTGTCCACGAACCTTCGCTGAAAAGTGATGGTGACTGCGTCGCTGTGGGCGCAAAGGTAAGATAATCTGAAGTATATTCTATCTGTAAGCTCTAAGGTCGAGTTTACCCATGAATTTCATACTAGTGCGATGATTTACGAATCTAATTGAAGCAGTGGATTAACAGCGCTTACGAACTTGCATGTGAAAACACCATTGCATGGGGCAGATTAGATTGTGGTAAAGTGCACACGAGACTTAAATTTGGACGTGGTTGGCTCAACCACAGCTTTTACCAATTGGATTAAAAGTATCAGGAGCATTAAATTATTCACTAGACCAAGGTTACAAGCCACCTGTGCTTTGACGCAAGTGTACTGAGCCAGGTCACCTTGGCGAGAAAAACAAAAACGTGTGCTCTCATTTAGGCTCATAGTGCACCGCACATGTGTTAATATAAATAGTCCAACATTGAGTACTCCACAGTTGTTTTTTTCACAGACGTCTCTGCCAGAGCATTGAAACTGACTGCATTTACCGTGTTATTGCGATTTTTCTATGTTCGTGTTTCGTTCGCATCTCAATTTCTCAAATCTGTCAGAATCCAAACTGAACTGAATTTTAATTCGCAAGTGAACCACTCTCAAGCAGTCGCCCCACAGCTTTGTTAGAACCAGCCTGGCGAAGACAGCGGAATCACTTGCCATGACGCTTCACCGCAACCTGCAATATACGGCTACATGACTGCGAACAACGTTCGGCAAGGAATAAAATTTAACTGGTTTCGAGTTTTCAGGCTCATCACCCTTCCATTTTGTGTGATGGCTGCACACAAATACGGCACAATAAATCGTGATAATGAATGGTGGGCGCAAAAAATTGCTCAAACTTAGTATCACGCAGAGGCACACACATGTGTACATGGCCCTAGCCATGGCGGCTGGAAGTAGTGCCTTCTCTGCATTGCTCGCATGCTGTGTGGATAGCCAAAAGTAGGCTGCGGAAGCACAGGGTTGTTCGGAGGTGAATACCACCTATAAGGCGTACCGCACTAAAACCAAAACAACCTTTTTCAAGGGCCACAATTGTGCAAAATGTGTTTAGCATCCTCATGTGTCTGAGAATCAAAGCATGCGGTGTATAGTGCATACAAGCACATAAATTTAACAATTAAAATTTAATGTCTAAACATATGCCTGGCCAACAAATGAACGCGAAAGGGTGGGGGGGGGGAGGGGAGATTGATTTGTGGGGTTTAACGTCCCAAAACCACGCACCATATGATCATGAGAGACGCCGTAGTGGAGGGCTCCGGAAATTTCGATCACCTGGGGTTCTTTAACGTGCATCCAAATCCGAGTACACGGGCCTACAACATTTCCGCCTCCATCGGAAATGCAGCCGCCACAGCCGGGAGGGGGGGGGGAAGGGGAGGTATAACAAAACTGCACCATCGCGCAAACTCTCGGACTACTTCTCAGACCACCTCGATTGATTATGCGCATTACACAGAAATTATGTCAAATCAAGTCCAGAATTTAACACGCTGAAAGACGCCAATCATTCGATTTCACGGGCGCGCACCCGATTTCAGGATATTTCAATGAAATCTCGAACCACCCTTCTTGCACTATACATGCCACCCTCATTTTCATTAACGACATGCACCCCTTTACGTCAAGTGCAGCCACTGCAAAGAGTTTCGTTGGTTCCATACCAAACCGCAACTTATAGATAGCACGCGACCACTACTGAAACGCATGTAGCGCCAATTAGGCCTAGCCTTTCATTTGATATGTTGTCGCGGGAAGTTTGTCCAAGACATGAAGATTCAATGTCAAAAAGATCGCACTCATGCACTTAACCAACAACAGCGTTGTAATAATACACAGTACTAGGCTGGGGTGTCAGCCATCTTCTTTATTTCTAACCTCTTCCTCCTCCTCGTCTCCCTCCAACCCTGCCTCAAGTCCACGTACACTCCCCCTCTTTGGAGACTCATCCCTCCTGGGGTGATACTTGAAAACGTTTCTAATGGTCGCAAACTCCAGCACACCATCATCGTTGGTGTAACCGACCCTTTTGAGAACGCCATGTTGCACTGCGATCTGCACCACGCGATAAGGTCCCATGTACACCTGCTTTGTGCCGGGAAGGCCTTTTCTGACAAGCACCGGATCGTTCAGTTGTATCTGAGGTACCCGCGTGTTGTGGCGACGGTCAAAGTTCCTCTTCATACTTTCCCGGTATCGCTGGTAGGCTTCCGAAGGTTTTCGTTTTTCGCACAATTGCAGGCGGTCTGCAATGCAAAGTTCTTGATCAGCAGGAAGCACTGGTACCTTTCCGAAAGCTGCAAAATATGGACTACAGCCGATGCTCGCAGTGTGCGACCGATTGTGATGAGCGACAGCTGCCTCCAAGCAGCACTTCCATCCACCCTGAAAACCTGGATACATGGAAATGAACTGCTTCAAATCCCGAATGATTCTTTCAGCCATGCCATTTCCTGCAGGATGGTACGGAGCGCAGCGTCGCAATACAACTCCTCGTTCCTTCGCCCAATCTTGCAAACGCTGCCTGAGAAACGCTGGCCCATTGCCTGATATTACTATTTTTGTATTCTTGAACATCTCTGGACTCAAAAGAGCGATCACATTATTTGCGTCTTCCCTTCCCGGCCGTGCAGCCACTATTCTTGTGCACTGGTCTACTGCCACTAGGAAAGACTGCGTTCTTCTTACTCCTGCAGCCTTATTCTTGAGCTCTGCGAAATCCAGATGAATGACTTCAAATGGTACATCGGAATGTTGAGGCAAAACCATCTCGTCTGTTCTCTGAAGGTACTTGGCTTTGTGAACTTGACATTGATGACAAGACTGAGCATACCGTTGAACGTCCTCTTTCATGTGTTTCCACTGGAAACGCTGACGAATCTTGTAATATGTCCTCCAAAAGCCATCATGTCCACCTGAGTGTGGGGAGTCGTGATAGAGTTCCAAAATTCGAGGCACCATTGTTTCTGGGACTGTGAACTTTCCATTATGGAACTTAAGTTCTTCGGTTCCCTCCCACAACAATGTTGCATTGACAAAGGATATGGGTGTTGCAGTAGGTCTCCAGCTTGCAAACGGGCGTCGTTCCTCAGCTGGTGTGGCCCCGGTATTCCTTGCAGCAGGTGTCATGGGTTGACGCTGGGTTTCTAGGTCCTGGAGGTAGAGGTTTCGCATTCCCTGCAAAAGTTCTTCGACCATCTTGGGTCCTCGCATTTGTATTTGCTTCTAGAGGTCCGGACTTAAACCAGGAATGATAAGCGGAACCACAGACGTCTCAGGCAAAGATGAGTCCGCCAGCTGTAGCAAGCACCTTTTCTCATAAAAATAGCTGAGTGCAGATCCAGACCTGTATTTGAACGTGATTGATTGATTGATATGTGGGGTTTAACGTCCCAAAACCACTATATGATTATGAGAGACGCCGTAGTGGAGGGCTCCGGAAATTTAGACCACCTGGGGTTCTTTAACGTGCACCCAAATCTGAGCACACGGGCCTACAACATTTCCGCCTCCATCGGAAATGCAGCCGCCGCAGCCGGGATTCGAACCCGCGCCCTGCGGGTCAGCAGCCGAGTACCTTAGCCACTAGACCACCGCGGCGGGGCATTTGAACGTGATTGCTTTGTCCCATAGCAACACCTTGTTCTCGCTGAAGGAGCTCAGAAAGCTTGCTTTCCACTCTGTCCATGGTTTGTTGCTGTGAGCGTTGAGACGCCATTCGTACCAACTCTTTGCTATGCCCGATAGGAATAGTCGCATGTTTTTCACTTTATCTTCGTCGCTGTGCCAGTAGTTTTCATTGCATGCATATTCGTAAAACGTGAGCCAGGACTCGGGACTATTAGACTCTCCGTCAAACATGTCTGGCTTCACTTGTTCGTGACTCGGTCTGCTTAATCTTTCCGTCGCGTTTACAAGCAAGCGCAATAAATCATTTTGCTGCCTATTCTGTTCTTGGTGCAGTTCAAGAAACTTGTTGATCAGCTCGACGGAACTGTCGGGCGAAGCAGCGGTAGCAGGCTTCGCGTCGTTTCTAACTGGAGTCAGCACGAAATTCTCATAATCCTGAAGTTTCATGTTGATCCTCACCGTTCTTTTAGCAAGTAAATGGTCTGGAGTGAGCTTCATTTTAGTGCTTATATAGGAAACAAATGCGCCAGTGCTTACTGCTTCCGGAAGAGCTAGTTCCTCTTCATCTTGAGGCGTTGCGGTCAAGATCCGGATGCCACCACGTTGATTTGCTCCAATGCTGAAGTCCACCCACATCTTGAATGTCCGCACAGAAAGTATACGCGGCTGCGCCAATTTGTAATAATACACAGTACTAGGCTGGGGTGTCAGCCATCTTCTTTATTTCTAACCTCTTCTTCCTCCTCGTCTCCCTCCAACCCTGCCTCAAGTCCACGTACAAGCGTGCGTGATACAAAGTTCGCATTTGCAGCCAGCAGATCAACAACGACAAAAACCCGCCAAGCTTATGCAAGACCACATCGTGGGAGCAAAGACAAAAGCTCGAGTCATAAAACCGTAAAAGTTTTAATATTTACAGACGACATAGCAAATGCGATATCTGTCGGAAGCTCGATAATGACGACACGTATCCAAATAGAAAACTTGAGCGCAGTTGATAAGGACAGGATGGCACACTCTCCAATGAGCAGCGCGCGGCCAGAGCCATATGAGCAACGCATACACTGTAGCCGCGTCGGCGCAAAGACGGCGAGAGCCCACACAGCTTGCTGGGGTCTTTTTTTTTTTTAACCCATTTTCTTCCCTCTGCCCTTTGTTCGTTCACTCCCCTGCGGCGCACCCAGTGCATCTCCTTGCAGACATGAATTCTCTGCCGCATTTGTCTTTCATATTGAGGGACTGCCCAATAAGCGGTTTGTATCTTCATGGGGTTCTACGGGAGGGTACACGGGAGTCAAAAAAGACTGCATTGTAACCAGGCCTGCACTATAAGCAGTTACGTTATAAGTGGTTTACAGTGTATTCTGAAAGTAAACATTGAAGTGCACATTAGCATTTTCCATGTCTGTCAAATCCTTTGACCGACTCTGAAAATCCAAATGTGGCTCCACCAAGCTGGCAACCTTGACATTTGGGAGATTCGTAAACCAAGAGTAGACGTGGCAACAAAAAAAAACTGGCGTACGGGTGTGTGTGTTTTTCTTTAGAGCAGCCGAAATGTGATTCGCTTCGCTGCACCAAATGATTGCCAGTAACTTTTTTTAGACGTCAGTGATCATACTTCTCTTTCATGATGCGATTTTTTTTTTTGCACTGTAAGGAAACCTCACACCTGCAATAGCCTAGGGCTGCAGAATGTAAAATAAATTTATTTATTCACATTACCTTACAGGTTCTCGTAGGGACATCGAGTAAGGGGGGCGAGAAAAGAAAACAAAATATAACAGAAGCAACAGAGTACAAAAACATTACAATGTGGTAATATCATAATGTATAGAGGAAGGGCATGCAAAAACAATGTAGTTACAATGGTGGTGTCTAATACAAAGTTGAATAAATGGCAGGCACTCAAAATAAATGGTGCCAAAACATGAGCAAGAGGAACTAAGTCAGAACACATTTGCAGATATGTACAGGTATACAGAGCTACATTTTTATGGAAAGTAATGCCGGTATACTTGGCTGCGGAATAGTGTATGGCCAGTGATTGAAACTATTGTGTTAGGAAGATCATTCCATAGTGTAACCGCTGTGGGCAGTGCTGATAAGTTAAATGCTTGGGTGCGGCCGTAAATGCATTTGAAACTTCGCTGGTTGTTTAGTCGATTTGACATGCACACGGGAGTTTCTAGGGGAAGGGAGAATAGATGAGGGCAGTTTACATATTTGTGAAGCAAACGATTGCAACAGCGCGACATGTTTCCAAGGGTTTGAAAGAGTTATCAAATTTTATTCGAGTTGCACTAAAATGACTGCTATATTTCTGAGCGATGAAACGTGCAGCACGGTTTTGAATTGATTCGATAATAGAAATTAAGTATTTTTGATAAGGGGACCAAACAGATGAAGCGAACTCAAGTTGAGGACGGACGTACGTTAAATAGGCTAGTTTACAGACATTCGTATGGCAGTGTTTCAAATTACGACATAAGTATCCCAAGGTTCTGGAGGCTTTTGCACAAACAGTAGTTATATGCAGGGACCAGGAAAGATTGTGAGTTAGATGCACGCCCAGATACTTGTATGAGGAAGCTTGGGAGACAGGTAAGTTGTTTAGGGTATATTTAAAGGTGGAAGTGTTACGCTTGCGACTGAATGATACAAACTTGCATTTGACAGGTTAAGGGACATAAGCCAGATTTCCCACCAATGCGAAATAGCGTTAAGATCGTTTTGAAGAGCTATGTGGTCAGCGTCGTTCGTGATGGCGCGGCAAACAATACAGTCATCCGCAAATAAACGCATTCTTGACGATATATTACGATGATATATAAAAAAAAATATATACTAGCACTCAATTATGTGGCACATACACAAATGAGTAATTGAACAAAAAATGTTCTGTGTCCTATGACTGGTGCTAATAGCCCCTTCCAAATCATAATAAAGTTCCCTCTCATTAATTCAAACTCGAAAGGACCTCCGAATTTTGTTTGAACTATCAAGAAGTTTTCAGATAGATGACTCTGGGTGAGGTGACACCACACATTATTAGGCACTGACCTTATCACATTTAAAAAATTTTTAAGTGTTTTTAAGCCTTAACAGCACACAGTTAACAGAGAGCACAGGTGTAAAGTGCACAAGTTTATTAGCCATTTACTGCTGATCAGACCTTTTGAAGAAATCGGGAATATCCAACTGCTTCATTGCTATAAGTGTGTGCACGTAGCTCTATACCAGTTGAGAAGCATCACTAGTAACCAGGCGTGTGCTTCATTTATAACATTAGTTTACTAGCAAAGCCTTTTTCCTTGAAGAGGTGTTTATTTTTCATTTTTAGACCGTAAAGAATATATAAGCATGCAAGTTTTTAAGTAGTAGTGGGAAAGCAGCAGATAAATTTTGGTACAATATCTAAAAAAAAAAAAAATTAACCATATGAGTTTGAATTAAGAGGCTGTAAAACATGAAAAGACTAGAGGGCCAACCAAAAAGTTGAATGAGTGAATTATCAGAGTACGAATTATCGAGAGTCTACTGTACACTTTTCTGGAAAACACTGGTGTACGGCGGCAAAGATGGCTTAGCAGCGTTGTGCACGGCTTTGCGTTGTGCACGGCTTTGAACATTTTCGAACATAGTTTGGTCTAAAATGACCCTGCAGAGTAGCTAGAAATGTTTTTTAGGACTCTTTTCCTTTTCCGCCTTTCGTGCTTGTGTTGCAGCCGTTCTTGAGCTTTTTTCACACGGAAAGAATCTTTCTACGCTGCCCGTTGGTAGCCGACATAGCGCCGTCGGTTGGTGGCATAACGCCGAGCTTTGGTTGCACAGCAACACGTTTGCTATCCTCTGCAAATAACTCCACGCATGTCCCAAAACATGTTGGCAAATTCACAGTTGAAGACGCGGTCGCACTGTTCGTGGCCGTAATCACTGCAGTTACCGAGCCCAACGCATTAGACGCACTTGAGCACAAAACAACACCAGCCTCACTTGTGACGACGAAGCATTGCGCAGATGGTGTAGCAATCACCTCGTCGCGATAAGCATCAATGCAGCTATCATCTCGAAGAGACGAAGGGGAAGCTGCTCTGCATTGATGCGACTGTCGCCCACGCGTTGGCGCGTGAACGAGCCTCAGTATGCGTACGAGCTTAATCAGACACTCATGAACAGAGCGCGTGCAGACTCCCAAACTTTGCCCTGCCTATCGTTATTAAGAGAACAACAATTAGCGTCCAGTGAACACAACAAAGAATCGTCTCGTAGTGACAAAGAAAGATTGAAGCACGTGTGAGAACCGAGCGGAATGATGGCAAACGGGACACACAAAGCACGGCCAGACAACACCGGCGCTTGCAAGGCCGGCGGCAGTGCAAACGGCTAGCCGGGGGACCAGATGAGTCATCGGGTGCAGCAGCCAATAGGAGCTACATGATCGCCCACTCCCTCGAGAGGCGCGCGCTTCCTCCAATCACGGCTTCGCATCAGAGCCGCGGGAGACTTCAAAACATCGAGAGCCCCTCCAATCATGAGCGAGTGCCACCTAAGTCACGCCTCTTCTGCTGCCGAAGGTGGCGAAAAAAAAAGAGCAAGAATTCACGAGCAAAACAAGACTAAGATGACGGCTCTGGGCCGCGTGGTTGGGAAATCGCAAATGCGCGAAGTTGGGGTATTTTCAGCACTCGCTGGACATTCGCCGGATGCCGCGGCATGTTATATAATTTATTCGACGTGCTTCCGCGTCAATATCAATGTTGAATTCAACATTGATATTTACCGAACAGATAATTTATAAGACATACTACCCGAATATGTGGTTTTAAAGAAATCGTCCTTTTTGCAATTTTTCTGTTTTCGAAGGGTGCGTCACCCCTTAATGTGCTCCCAAATCTGAACACACGGGCCTACAGCATTTCCACCTCTATCGAACATGCAGCCGCCGCAGCGGGACTCGATCCATCGACCACAGCGGGGTGTTGCACCGTGGCTTAGGGTTAGGGTCTGCGAGCTTGGTTTGATTAATGACAAAATAGAGGTGGCCAATGTGGCCTCCGTTGCTCGCTGAAATCAGCACACCGGACATCATTTTGAGGCTGGTCGGGCATTTTGGCGCAGCGCGACACGATTTTAGCAAATTTCATGGTTTTGGCAAAGCTCAGTGCAGCAATGGGGAATCTTATCAAATTGGCACAGCTGCTGCACCCCCCGGCATGCCATAGAACGAGTTCCAAGAAAAACCCCTCCAATCAGCCTTCCGAGATCATGACGATTGATTGATTGATTTGTGGGGTTTAACGTCCCAAAACCACGATATGATTATGAGAGACGCCGTAGTGGAGGGCTCCGGAAATTTTGACCACCTGGGGTTCTTTAACGTGCTCCCAAATCTGAGCACACGAGCCTACAACATTTCCGCCTCCATCGGAAAGCTAGCCGCCGCAGCCGGGATTCGAACCCGCGCCCTGCGGGTCAGCAGCCGAGTACCTTAGCCACTAGACCACCGCGGCAGGGCTCCGAGATCATGATGCACCACTCGAGCAACATTGACAGGTAACAGAAATTTCCCAGGAGTTTTGCTTGGTTATTATGGTGCCTCAGAATGCATTACATATATATTTACCACTGCTACCTTAAAAAAACTTTTGGTTTTGATATCATGGAAACAGTTTCTCAGTGACATGTAATGGCAGTGCGACGTCATGGCAAGACAGCCATTCGCAACATTCTAGCGGCAGATCCATTACTTCCGGTACACGAAAATAATGATTAAATTATCATCCAATCGCCTCGACAATGAATTCCAAGTTGGGCTGGGCTGTATGTGGGACGCATATTAGCAAACACAGTGGACCTGTGTTGACTTATTCTGATAATGTCCATTGCGATGGGGCTACCCTCCTGATGCTCAGAGATGATCACTTTAAAAGCAAATAAAATATTTCATAAATGTTTGCTTGTTCCAGTGTGTGCAGTGTGTTAAAGGGACACTAAGAAACAATGACTTAGTTCAGATTGACAAACTGCACTCTGAGAACTTTAGTTCCATATGTTTTACTATCGTAAGTTCACTATAAGCAGAGAAAATCAAGCTTTAAGTTTCATACCAGGTCGTGAACCCTCTCACACAGCTCTTAGGTAGCCAAAATGTGCTCCAGACAGCCTCCTTGGCGTGAAGAGCTTTGCAGCCAACCATAGCACATCACACACCCTAGCGCCGCGTGGACTTTGCACCTAACCAGACTAGCTCTAAGATTGCGCACAAAGGTCAGCATCTAAGCATGGGCTGCAGGGGAGAACATTTGAGACCTTAAACAAAAAACCCCTGAACAGCTGCAATGTCTCACTTTAAGGGGGCAGACTGGTTTTAGACATTTTTTGTTTATTTCTTCAGTGATCTTGATAAAACTGCACATGGTTATACAGTTTTTCCTGCTGATTTGAAATATTCAATTGTTTTCCTGTAATTCACTTTGTTCCTGAGATAACTTAAGTTCGCCCCCTATTGTTTAAGGCCACCATAGAAGAAAAAGTGCCTAATTAAAAGTGACATTTAGGATATGCCAACATAGACTAATGACTATAGAGTGAAAGTATGGAAGAGGTTTTTGTTTTTAGGCCTTTATTGGTTATTTTGCAGCAAAATGAAATATACATTTTCAAAAGCAGTTGGAATTGTGTTACAATATTGATTAGTAGTTAATTAAAAAGGCATGTGCTCTAAATTCTGCTCCCATACTTGCATTCTACACACATACAGCTTTCCACTGCAAGGAGAATTATTGTTGTACCTGCCCAAGCTGCAGAGATCTTGAGGCCTCAAAATTGAATAGTCACAAATTTACTTTTTTGAGAAAAATGGAAAAATCTGAAAACACACAGTTTCTTTAAAAAGCAACAATCATGGTGTGCATGTTTTGCAATCCTCATGAAGGCGCTCATAAATTAGTAGGAGAGCTCTAGACAAAGGTGCTGGCAAATTATAAAGAAACCTCAAAGTCTGTTCCCTATTTTTTTGCAGGTTCTGCATGTTAACAGCACCAAGAATCTGGACAGTTAAAATCACATTACAAAAAAATTACTACTTCCTGGTGCGTGAAAATTTGCAGAGAGTTAGAAAAATACTTGCAGAAACCAAATATGTCAATTTTTAAAAATGAACTTTTTTGTCACTTTTTGGTCCCATCTGCCCATCTGCCCCCTTAAACTGGTCCCATCTGCCCCCTTATGGAGCTTGTGGTCCCATCTGCCCCCTTAATGGTCCCATCTGCCCCCTTCAACTGACACAAAACATTGTCACTGTGAGAGCTTGCACTGTCTACAAATCCAAAGCTCGTTGGCTCGTCACTCACTTCAGGTGCAGTTGCAAGAAAGTTTCAAGCGAAGCTGCACACCCATGCACGCGCGACACCACCACCATGGGAGAGAGTAGCGACACCAGGTGCACCTTGTCGGATTTTACAAGAGAAGCAAAACTAAAGCTGCTAGAAACTGGCCGAAAAGGCCACCTTCGCACGTTATACACACAGCAAAACTTCAGCAATAAGTATTCGTAGAATAATGCTTCTTCGATTTAAAACAACAGCTCTACACTCTAAGCCCAAAAGGACAAAGTGGGGTATGCTATCGGTCCTTTAGGCAACTAAATGGACCGACACAGATTTTGAACCAATTTCGGACTAGCTGCGAAGCAACTGCAAGGGTTCAACTGTTACCCCCTAGCACTTACTCCACTTCGTTAAAATGTTGGTCCTCGTAGAATGCTCCCGTAGGACTAACAATTGAACCGTCTGGACGAAAAAAAAAAAAAGCGACCCTGCTCTCGTGATTGTATTTTATGGTTATTCCAATTTATTCAGCACTGAAGAACGCAGTATATTAGACGTATCTACTTGCGCGCTACTATTTCAAAGTAAAACACCGTAAACACTGACCGCCTGCGCTACACTATAGAGAACTAACCATGGGATATATATAGCATAGTATATTGACCTTCCATGTAGTCTTGGCGAGAATTTTGCTCGGCGTAAAAAACAATTAACATTGACAGCGTAGTCAGAGAAAACTTATGTGGGCTAATTTGTAACACTCAAGTGCACTGATCTTAATATCAATTCATCTAATCTTCATATTTTCTGACTGGAGGGATGTTGAATTATGAGCTGGCATTCATTCAACCATGTCGGCCAAAACAGCGTTCGGAGTGCTGGTGCACGAGTTCGCAATGACAAACCTAGCAGCGGCACTTATGCAGGAAAGCCAGCGAAGCAGCCCAGCGCACCACCGTTGCCACCGTGTCGGCTTACCAATGGCATCGTTAGGCTTGCGAAGAGTGCTGCTTAACGACCAACGGCAATCACAACATGCGGCTCATGTTGAATTTTTGGTGACATTTTTTTTACAGACAAATGAACAATAGGTAGGTGTCCACTGTTTGCGGTGTATTACGGAGTGATGTAGATATATGCATACTTATAGTGACAAGACCGCTCACAGGCTCAGTTCTTTCATCATGCTGGCAAGTCACTCGCTGCGCACTGCTGGCCGCACAATTATTCGTACCCGTCCTAGCCTTCACGCTTGATGTTTGACAACAATTGTCGTATGGAGAAATCAGACACCGTTACCCGTGCTTCAATGCAGGAGACATTGTTTTCTGTGAAAGAAATTGTATGAGACGTTTCCTTCACGTATGCCGGCAATTCACTCACACCGGTGGCCAGCTTGATATCGATGACGAACGAAGCTTACTTTTCCTAGATATCACTTATGAAGTTGTAGCTAGTGACTGTGTGGCTACACGACCACTGACAAAAAGTTTATTTTTATTACGGCTGTCTGTGTTCTTCATAGTTCCAACTAATTCAACACATTGAAGCAAATTATCCGCAATGTCCGTGCTCGAATCGAGGCTTTCACTTATTTTCAGCCAGCCCCAGCCAAAATGCTGGAAACGCGAGGGTGCATGCCGTGTGCACTGCAGCGTGTTGAACTTGCCTCTCGTAGCAGCTTCTATTCGTCTGATAGTGCTTCGTTTTCACTGTGGCGTATAGCTGATACAACTTGTTGTGATAGCCGACCGGGCCGAGCAGTACAGCTTCGACAGAGGGCGATCGCGGCGCAGGTGCCCTGTGCGTCGCTCCCTAAATTGAAGGGCGTTTGCGCAAGACACGCACTGTCATGCATTTAGTCCCTGTTGGACGAACGGTTCATCCGTCGGTTTAACGACTGCCGTTAGTCCAACTTTGCCAAATTTTGGATTAGAGTGTAATGAATAGCTGGCATAACGTTTGGGCAATTATTACTGCTTACACTAGATTTCTAAGCTGAAACCATAATTTAGTATTTGACAAGCTAGAGTCCGTCTAATTACAGAACTTATAAGCTGAAGCATCCCCATGAGTGACGAGCATTTCCCCTAAGTGGGTCAGCCAAGTACACTATCGCAACACACATACGTAGGTTCGCACAAAGGTCAGTTAAAGATCACTATGTTGCCAAAGCATGCACACAAAGGTCAGTTAAAGATCACTATGTTGCCAAAGCATGCAAGTTGAAAATGACTGAAAGCTCAATGACTGGACTAACCACTAGGAGGTGCTAGGTGCACGAGAAACTAATCCGACATGCAAAAATCAATTATTCAAATCACTGATGATGGGTGATTCAATATGAATAGGCATGGTAATGAATAAAAAAGATTGTTTTCATTGTCATCCAAACGTCCCATGGCCACATATGCTATGTGGCTACCTCCTACCTACCTACAATATGGCAAATTTCCATTTGCCTGGATGTACAGAATATACCAGAAGCCAAAAAACTATACTGTAACAGAAAGAACTGGTGTGTTTACCTTGAAAAGGGAGTAATCGCATCCAAGAGGAAGCTTGCTGGCTGCCTCCAGGTGATTAAAAAGTGCCCAGAAGTCCTCTACAGTGTCAAAGGAGGTGATTTCTAGAAGGTTCTCCTCCCAGCTTCGATTCTTATCATTCTTGTAAAACCACAAGCTCCAACGATGTTGAAGTGGGTGTTTTATCACATCGAGATTAGGACTTGAGGCCTGTTCAGCTGGTCCAGGCTCGCCAGAATCACTCTGCACAAAATTGGGTTAAACATTGGGTGTGCTTCCAGTGCTGAATTACAGAATTTTAGGCATTTATATTAGTATTTAAATGAACACTACAATGAAACATTGAGCCTAGAGCGATGCCCTCTGAGAATTGCTGTAACTACTTTTACTATCTTGGTTCTTGGATAAAAAAAAGCTCATGTAACAAGACTAACATACTGCACATAAACCCCACTGCCAGAATGTCAATGCAACGTCCAGAATTTCAAAGCCCATACTCGTCTTTGGGCCATGTTGCCTAATAATGAGACTGCATCAACCCCAGTGTTTTGTTTTCAGTCTTTTCAGGCTCATGAAGTGTCTTCTCAAAGCAAGAATATTTGTCTTGGTAAAATCATAAATCAAAAGGTAATTTGCGAAATGACAACCGAGATTAGTTTTCTCTTCAGTGTCAGTTTCACTCTTTATTGCAAGCTGCCGCGTATTCAAGACATTCCCCCCCCCCCCCCCAAAAAACGTGTTAGAAATACAAAAACAAAAAAGTCTTAGAAATATATCTTTATAACTAATTTTTGGATATAACAAACTTATTTTTGCGTAAGCTGCAAGTTTGTTTATCTGTATACCTTTTATAAAATTTTGTTGGTGCGCACACATCCAAAAAGTGGCACACATGCCACCTTTTGAAGATCATTTTTTGTTTCACAATGCTCGCTTATGATGTCACAAATTCGCGACATTAGGCATTTGCGGCAGCAAGTTGTGAATGCCGGAATGACATGTTTGTATTTTACTTATTAATAGAGGACCGACATCCACTCAATTCATGAAAATATAGGGCTTCGCACGTGCTTGCCACTTGAAGATAATAGTAACAATAGCTGTCCGTATATCAATGCTAATCCTCACGCACAAGCAAGAGTTTGCCTTCATCAAGCAGTGAGGATGAAAATAAAGATGCAGCACATGATCCCAGTGCCTCTCTAAAACATGCAATGTATTGGAAACAAAAAACTGTCGGGAACAGCAAGGAATTCCACATTGAAAAGCCACTCTTTCTTTTAATGACGCTATCTGAAGTCTCAAAGAAAATTTCAAAAATTTTTTTTTCTTGTGAAACCTTCATTGGTTGAGCAGAGCTTATTTGTTGAGCAGAGCAATCTTTTTTGCAAAGCAAAAAAAAAAAAAATCCTAACAAAGGACTGGCTCTGCCTCATGATGAGCTAGACGAATATTTTGGCGTTGTCACATTTATGGCACATTTTCAACTCCCGAAAAGTCTTACTTTAGGCGGCGAAGTCTAGAGTTCCCACATGGTCGCTGACACGATGTCACGTGATCATTGTGAAAAAACAATACTCAAATTTACATTTGAACAAGTTACGATTGACAAACAAACATCAATTGTCGCTTCAAGGTTTGGCTTTGAACACATCCGTATTGAGCCACCTACTGGATTAAGTGCCGGTTGTTGCAGATCTGCAAGATACATAGATGAATGCATTGAAGTTTCCTTTGGGACAATTTATTTGCAGAATTAGGTAAAAGTTGATAGTTAAAGCTTAAAAAAGAAAAACAACTTTTTTTGTGTGTGGCTTCACGATTCAGGCATCATAAAAGTTGATAGTTAAAGCTTAAAAATGAAAAACAACTTTCTTCTTGTGTGGTTTCACGACTCAGGCATTAAACGGTTAATCTAAAAAAAGAAATACATTAGATATCCATATTACTTTGAAGCTTGTAAGGTTCCAAAACTACTCAGTAGATTATGAGGATTGCCAAAATGCAGGACTCCAGATAAATACTGACTACTTGGGCACAGACTTGTTCCAAAGCCTTCTTTAAAGCGGTACTAACACAAGAACCTTGGCTCGCATTTTTCTGCTGCAATGCATTGCTGGGGGCCTGTTAGTCATGACATGTCACGTCGTTTCCTGAAGCATGCGACAGATAATTACAGGCCCCTCATTATCAATCAAATTCAGTTTGAGAGAGCTCCAAAAACTGGGTGCTACTGTCGCCACCTAGCGTGTGCAGTTCTTGACCACGACAGCACACAAAACTGTGACCGTCAGCATAAAGAACTACCTTCGAATAGGAAACGAGATTGGAATGTCACCAAACACAACTTTTTATGCGTGCGCCGCGGCCACGCACTTGCAACCAGCCGCAGAGAAGTATAGACTGCGAAAACTAATGCGGCAAAGATAAAGTTGTTGACATACACCTAGTCACACCAAATCTCATGCAAAGGAGGCATCGACAAGCACATAAACACTGGTACTTTATATCCACTTCATCGAAGCACCAGTCAAAGGAATATAACAGAACAATAATTTTTCTAGTTGAGTTTCACAGCAGCACAACAGTTCAACTGCCAAAAATGACAAATGCAACAAAGTGATCTGACAAAAAAAAAAAAAGCAAAATTTTTTTTTCAGCGATTCAGAGTTATACCTGGCACCCCCAGCGGCCCCCGGTAGAAGGTGCAAAGTCAACATTACAACACATGTACGCATGGCTACAGCAGCTACACGGGCTGCGGTGCCTGTTCAGTGCTGTTGGCGCTATCCACTCGCCACTGTGGTATGTCTTAAATGTCGAGGAAACTATGACACATACTGTTCCGCAGTCAGTTTTCGGTTTTGTAGCGTGTGTGGTGGCGGAAGAAAGCGGCTATAGTCTGATACAACTGAAGACTGATTTGATCGATATGTGGGGTTTAACGTCCCGAAACCACCAAATGATTATGAGAGACGCTGTAGTGGAGGGCTCCGGAAATTTCGACCACCTGCAGTTCTAAACATGCACCTAAATCTCAGCACACGGGCCTCAGCATTTCTGCCTCCATCGAAAATGCAGTCGCCGCAGCCGCAATCGATCCCGCGACCTTCGGGTCAGCAGCCGAGTACCTTAGCCACTAGACCATCGCGGCAGGGCCAACTGAAGAGTGAGGGGAGGCCCCTCCCAGACTACCAGAGCACTGCAGCTGATCAACTCAGCGAATAAAGAAATAGTCCCGCTGTTTCTCTCGACAACATTTTCTGCAGGCGGAGTCAACGGCGATCCGGCTCATGACGCCAGTCTAGAGTACACGTCCATTAATGCAGGCTTGTGTGGCATCTGCCTTTGAGAAAGAAATGCAGCTAACTTGCAAGTGATTATAGCTACTCCTGCGCTGATTGCTTTCATAAGATCATTGGTCATGAGTCATGATGCACCGTCGCATAAGTTTCCTAGAGACGCAAGCAGCGTAAAATTTGGATACGCGCTGCTCAGCCATCATGCCAAACCTGAACATGTTTAGAAACCGACCGCGTTTGCTAGCTCAGAACACACTTTGTCGCATCACTTTGCTGCATTTGACAAAAAAAAAAAAAAACAGCAAATGCACGGGATGCAGGCAAATCAGGCTTGTTTGCGAATATTCTGTGTTCTCTGTTGTGGCGAAGTTGACCAATTTTGATTAATTCAACCTGTATATGGCTTGCAGTAGCATGAACGTGTCAGCAGCTGCCATATACACAGGAGCTATAACTGCTTACAAATTTCATACATGCAGTGCTTCTTGTGCAAAGAAACTGTGCAACGATCACCATGCAGACTACATAGCTACACACTAAATGACGAACTACAATGGCACGATTCAGATGTGATAACAGCCTTTCTGCCTCCCCAAAGCTGACAAAACAAGGCATTTCATTTCCTCCATAGCATTAATTTATCAACTGTTGTCACTGCACATTGGACCACGGTGGCCCATCCTGCCCAGCTAGCCTTTCTATGGCCTCCTGCTTCTCTTCATCGCTTGGCAAAGAATTTGTCACTGGTAGAGAGACCACAACACAAATGCATACTGTGTTGTGATGTGACAGTGTGCACGCTTCAAGGACTGTGGCCAGCTAACTGTCAAATGAGAGAGTCATGGCGTCACGGCTTCGAACTCGCATGGGCCGAGTGGCCTGGTACACAATTGCAAAAACGTAAAAAATAAGACCAGCCATTGAAAATTTCAATAAGTGGCGACTTCTCCTCGAACTTATCCACCAAGAATCAATTTCTAGGATTTTTGCAAAGTTTACAAATTTTTGTTCAGTATTATAGAGATGAACAGCACAGTGTGGAGCTCCCTGAGTAGTAGAGAAATACACACCTGCACTTACGCACACACTACGGCGCTGCACTTCAGCAACATGTAGCTTGATCTGCGAATGCGCTCAGTCGGTATGTGTCCCATACCGCTGGTCTTTGTCTAGCTTCCCCAAGGCACGTTGTTTGCTTTCTGCACTTCCACAGCAGCTTTATTAGCAATATCGCACTCGAAGCAGTCGGCAGCGTAAAAACACTGTAGCTGCATGTGGAAGCTGTACTACTCTGATGAGCTGCCGCACGCTAACATAAAGCGAAATGTACAGAACATAACTGTGTCTAGGGTGGCTCGCGATGCTAGCGTGGCCAGTGTTTTTACTTTAATAGACGCCTAAACAACAGCCTCTGGAAGACAAACTAATTGAGTCCTTGCCGATGCGTTCTCGATTGGCGCTACTGAATACCGTGGGACATTACTTTCCCCGACAGCTTAAAGACTGCGGCCCCCCACCGCCCTGTTGAACTCCTCCAACAGAGAGCCCAGTGCGAGATGCGAGAGTTATAAAGTGCGTTTGTGGTGTATGGGGTGCTTGGCGTGAGGAGCTGAGAGGTACATTCGATTCCTAGAGGCCGAACATTTTCGGTAATTTTTTTTTTTTCCTCACCAGACAGTGCCCATCTAATCACCTCATAGCCGAGACAGATACGTTACCGAAGTCTTGGTGGACCCCAACATGAAACACTTTCGTTTAAAAGAAAATGTTGGTGGCGACATCACCTTGAAATTCTCAAATTACAGTAATACCAGGGGCATGATTCTCAGTGAGTCCACCTAATGGCCACGTCCACTTCGGCGGAGCACGTTGAATTAGTTGAAAACTTGGTGGAGCACATTGAATTAGTTGAAAATATGGCGAGTTGCACCATCATGGCACTCTTGACCACATCGACGCAACAGACCCGCCAACACATTCCCAGAGTAAGGAGAAAGAAAGCGGACAAAATGTACTGTAACGTGACTTTTATTAATAACAGGAGAAAAGCCTAAACTTGCATATAAAAGTGTTCAGATGTTTCAGAATGATGCAGAGTATGTTTTGCTTTAGTGTCCCTACAATGTCCGAAAGATGCTTCAAGAAAGGTTTTTGAAATGATATCAGATTGCACATCGACGAAGCAACCCAATGCACATAATGATATCTTGGCATATTAGGCCTGTAGCATTGGCTGGTACAAAAAAACTCACGGCTTAGAATTGCAACTGCATCAATACGGTTAACTAAAACAATCTTTTCACAACCAACTTGAATTATTTGTTAGAAGAATGCACTCCATACTAAGACTGATTGCGACTGACAAAGCCAGACCTTAGATGGTTTCAGGATAAACACTGAGGCCGCTTTTTCTGCATTTCGAGTACTGCATAGCTCTACAAAAGCCTCTCCCTAAACTTGTCTCATAAATCAGGCAGTATGCAAGACACAGAACTTTCCACGAGTCATGTTTAGTTGACATAACAATCAGCCAGACATGCTGTGTATAATTCCTTATAAAACATGCATTTTGTAAAAATTACCACCTTTTACTTAAACAGCTCTCTCAATGTTTGGCCCCTTAGTAACGCTAATAGACTGTAAAGCGCAGATTTTTAACTCATGTGCATGGTACATAGCATACATCTATGTTTATTTTGTACATCAGGACTGACGCACTCAAGGCAACATCTGTCAAGCAAATACGGCAAGGCTAGTCTACAACATAATCAGCTCGCAAGTTTTGTATACCTTCCTTGCTTGTCAGACCTCTTAACATAACTGGAAATAAGAGTTTACAACTCCTGAAATTTTCAGGACGGTAATTTTATTGATAGTGAAACAGTAGTATAAAAAAATCTGAGTTGTTTAAGACATTGTGTAAGTTTTGTCACGTATCCCCAAGAACAAAGATTAGATAGTCGTGGATGCAAGGTGCACCGGTATATTTTCGCGGAATCAGGCCAACTTGCATCGGTAGACAAATATTCGTAGGTATGTATTTGCTTTACAAACCTACGAATATCCCCCCCCCCCCCCATTTCATTAAAAGAAGGTTCATCATAGCTGCACTAAAAAAAAAAAAGTTTCAACGACCTTACCTTTACCTCAATAAACGGCTTGCATAGTCAAGGCTGAAAACCTGCCAAATATTGAAATTATTGAAACCGCACTGACACTCACACGGATGTCCACTGCATTGCTGGTTTCTGAAAGTACTCCCATCGCTGGCAGGTGACGGGCCACATTTCATTCATCACGAGCACAAAACGTGTAGACTGGTACACGTGAATTTTTCACCTGTGCAGGCCTAAGCTGCAAATCTCAACAAAGAAACAAGTGGGAGCAGATAACCTCATTCCCCGTGACGATCCAACTTCTTGTAGCTTTCCGTCACGCTCATTCTTCCACGCCGCGACGCATTAACGCGTGCTACATTTCACTACGTGCACATCAGAATAACAATCAAGTAAAGGCTGCCATGCGGTCCAATAGAACGAATGAATTTGCAGCTGCGTGTCACGACACCAACGCATCAATGGGTTTATGTTAAAATGCCACGCTCCGCTCTCGGCAGAAAACCCCGTAATGCAATCTCAACCACCAGCAAGTGCAGGCTGCAATCTTAGGTTAGGAAGGGTGAGTTGACGCGCAGCCATGAATGGCAGCGCCCGTCCGCAGCGCCGGCTTCAGCTAGAAACGCGCAAATTACGCATAGTTTCAAAGAGGCGGCTGTCGCGGGGCAAGACTTGGACACGTCAAGAGGCGCCATGTGACAGCAAAGCGCGTCCACAAGGCGCTCTCGGTGACGCTGGTGATGCGACACGTTCGCGGGTCATGCCTCCGCGCACGGGCACTCCACGGTGTGTACTACAGTTGCAAAAAAAAAAAAAAAAAAGGGCGCCTCAAGGATGTACAGGAGTGTAGGAAGCGTATGTTATTTAACTAAAGGCTGATAACACCGAAATCGGGCAACACAACGAGGAAACGCTAGCTCACAGTTCTTAAGCCTTTTCATGAAATCCGGAGCAGCGACGACCAAAACCATATTGGTGGCAAGAAATGTGGGAGCCCTAGCCGACACCCTTTAATGTCAAACAGGAGCTAAATGGTCGTAAATATGAACATTTCTCCCCCGGGGACGTTTGCGATAGTCACAGGCACAAAACGCGGTAAAAATAGGATTGACATACCTCTGAATATTTGTCTTCCGCCGCCATAGTTACAAAGGTGCCGTTCCTTGGCAGTGTGCCTCCGTCTAGCGCGAATGAGCCGAATGAACCACGACCGAATGAACACGCGACTGACATGCGCAACACGCAGAGACGTCACACAACACCAACCACTTTGGTGACGTCAGACAACACCTACCAGTGACGTTTGGTGGTCAATTATTACCATAGCCGCCTAGATTTCTTTTGCCTGCCGGATGAGCGCGAAACGACCGTCATCTATGGAAGCGCTGCCTACGTACGGATAAGGGTCTTTGTGTTTGGCCTTTAAGATCGGCAAGTATGACGTTTGTTACTAATTTTAGAGGCTGAACCTTTTTTTGAAAAAGTAGTGCGTTGAATGACGGCGTCACTTACGTAGAATTAATTATAATTGCGTTTACACCTTTTTAAAACTTTTTACGCTATTCTTGTTGCATATAAGCACCAAAAACGTAAAAAAATTGATTTGAAGATATTCCTACTTAGGTAGCGCCATCACCATAGTTCCGACGACGGCCGATTTTTAAGTGACCGCCGATTATCCAGCAGGTAAGAGATTATAAGGCAGCGTCTAATCTAGGAGGCTATGCTATTACCTATGACATGGTGGCCAGAAAAGGCGGTGTCAGCCATAGAGTTGTCTAATATACACTAGAGAAAACTCTGGCGCTAGTGTCTATGGGAGCTGCAATGCATGGCGCTCATGGAGGAAGTTTTTCTTCCTGCATGACGGCGCTTCAGCGAGCATGGGAATGATGGGTATTACAATAACCTCCATTCTTCTTTTAGACTTACCAGAGGTAAGTTTAAAAGAAAAAGGTGGTGAAGCGCAACTGCTGAACATTTGCTGCATTTTGATTCGTGAGAAAACGACTCCAAGCCACACGAACACACACGGAGCCAAAAGCAGGCCTGACTGGAGATGTGCGCCGACTGGTCGGCGCGCCGCCGCCGAAAGTTTTCGCCGCGCCGCCGACGCGAACTGATCGGCGCGCCGCCGCCGCCGCCGCCGCCGACGTTTTTCATCGGCGCGCCATTTATGCGCCAGTACTGACTTTTCACAGATTTGTCTTTTCTTTTTCATTTTGATTAATAGCTTCGTCTCACATTTTATGTAGCCAGCAAAAACCAGGCTTCTTAGTTATCTTCACCCAGCTTCAGAGACCGAGAATACCACTATGAACAGCGGCACAAGTTCGGCTGCGGCTGCATGAAATGACATATTGGACAATTGACAAAAATAAATGTAACAATTACAATAAAGCATAGACGCTGCCATCTTAGGCTTAAAATCAATTTTTGCTGGTTTTCTATGCCGTAATTAGCAATTATTATGGTAATACGACGTTGAATGTACTGGCCCAGCGTTTTGATGCGTGCGAGTTCCCCGTAGCACTATTCGAATATTCATACGGATGCAAAACTGCATCATTATCAGTCCTAAATGGCAGCCTATGTTCGGGCCCGAAACAAGGCTTATATACAGAAGAAATTAAGTTCTAGCAGTGCAGCACGAATGCAGCACGTTAGATGAAGAACTACACAAAGCCCCTAAGGATGAAATCGAAAGGGAGAAGTTTAATGAAGATTAAAAGCGTCGAGGCATAATAAATGCTTGAACCTACTCAGGGTATATCATCACCTGTCCGCGGTGTTAAAGTTAATAATTTTCAAGGATAATCACTCATGTGCAGCGTCTGAACATGCTGCAGAAAATATTCACCATTATGTCTTATTCTTTAACCTCTGTTGGTATCGGCCTTTCCAGTCGTCAGATATCCGGGATGAAGATGCCAAGGCAGTAAGATGGCAAAAAAGAGAAAGACAAACAAGGCTGGGGGATTAACCATATCTTGGCATCCGGTGTTCTGCCCCACGCTGGGGATGAGGAAATAGGGGCAAGAAAGGGGGTGTAGAGAGAGAGAGAAAAGAAAACGCATGTGCACTCAGGAGTAGGATGGCAAACTTAACAGAGTATTTATTACATTCTGTACAGACAGGGCGAGAGATTTCTTGTGAATGAGCTGGGTGGCTCATTATAAAGTGTGCGTTTTGACTAAATCAGGGAATGGGTCCAGAATGCGCTGTTGAATCACCGGACACACACACCATTTCTGACGGTGCCGCTCACACTCGCTCAAGTCAAGATATTTGATTGGGGCGTGGCCACCACACTGCATCTGTGACAGCAAGAAACCATTGTGGTCGTCTAGTCGAACGTTTAATGGTGTCGGAATGCAACCTCACTTCCCGGCTAAGAAGGAAAATACACGGCGGACAGCAGGCTGGCAGCCATTCGGTGACTTGTTTGATGAACAAAGAACGCGGCTCTCCCCCGTCGGGCCAGGCGCCGCGCGTAACATCTATCTAGTGGTGAGCAGAGGCATAATAAGCTTGTCTGAGACCACCAGTTTAAAAAGGAATAAAATAAAAACTTGCCAGTAGAAAGTTTAGAAAAGACGGCTGTATTCGTCAATTAATACGAGACAGACACTTGAGCGACATGTCATATATATAACATAGTCCAGCAAACAGGTTTTCATCACGTCACTTGAACGGACCTACTGGCACTGGGAGAGATGAAGAATAATTGTCGCGGACAGTGGTGATGTACTTTTGTTGCGAAGGTAAGGCTCAGAATAAACCAAACACATCTTAACATTATATTCAGGTTTTTATAAAAAAAGTAAGTCAAGTTAGAAAGCTCCTCAGGTGGCCAAGTAATGAATTACATCACCACACGTTATGGTGAAGTATTTTGTAAATAAATAATGCAACCGCTGTTTAATTGATATTCAATGACATGACCGCAATCAACGGTGTGTCGTCGCTATAAAAACTGGAGCGTTATTGGCAAGCACGAGTGGGCGAATTCAGCGGAGAACGAATATGCCACGTAATAAAGCGATGTGATGTCGCACATTTTCGCCTGTTAAACTCCGTGCCCTTTTGCTTGCTCGTGATGTATTCGAAGCAGCTAGCCAACTCTCGGGTAGAATTCGAGCAGAGTAGCCGGGGCTGATAAGAGGAACGTTTATATACACTATTTACACACTAAAGGTAGCGTTACACTATATGTTAATGGTAGCATCACGGAAGCTTGATGGGAGCTTCTGAGAGCTCGTTCAGAGCGTCTAGGTGCTCGCGTTTTAAGCTCTGGTCTTCCTAAAATTTTCTGCAGGAGAAAACAATGGACCGTTTGCAATAATCTGCAAGGCAGATTTTCTGTAAGGTTAGTTTTTCAACCAAAATCACTCGTTCACACACTAGTTTTTTTGCTCATTTTGTTTCTGCCATTCCCTTTTTTGAGATCTTGCTGTGCTGGCTTGCCTTCGCTGGAATTTGGAGCGGTGACATTTTGTTGTACTCGCGTGCTCGCGTGCATTCGCAGGAATTCGGAGAAGTAAAGGCACAATGAGGGAGAAAAGTAGTCTGTGAACGAGAGTTTTTGGATCGAAAACAAGTCTTACAGGAAAGCAGCCTTGCAGATTACTGAAAACTGACAGACTGCATGCCCATTCAGTCCAGGACAGGGGGGAGGGGGGGTTAGAAGAGGAGAAAGGCACCTAATTTCTGCATTATGGTCGGGAGCAGGGCGCAGTGCCGAGGGCAGTCTAAAGAAATTGTCGTCTTCATCCCCGTCCCACAAAGGGGGGGGGGGGGGGGGGTAGTGGTTAGAAGAAGGCGCCTGATTTCTGCAGCCCAGCAGGGAGCACCGCGCAGCCTATAAGGATAAAAAAACCGAAAGAGTGAGAAAGAGAGAGAAATTCAAACACTGCCTTCTTTTCAACACAGGAAAGGGAGAGTGTGCACGTTCAGTTCGTCACATGGCGAGGGAGAAGCACAACGTAGGTCACAGCAGAGTGCAATAACATTGCATCGCACGTGCAGAATAGGGTCTGCAGCGCTAGGCAGGCTACGGGCTCTGGGAAAGGAAGCTTTGAAAGCACCACAGAGTGTGGGAAACATACCCGATGACGGATCTCAAGCTCTCGGCTAATTGTTCAGCGCGTCTTTTGGCACGTCAAACAAATCAAGCAGCCTCGATTTCAAACAGCTCTTCCTAGGCCGTCAGTCAGTCAGGCGTCTCCAAAGAGTTTTTGACGAGGGGAGCGAACAGCCCTAAAGAATTCGAAGTATTACTGTCGTTTTGTGTTGAAGAATTTGAAGTATGACCGTCTTGGCGCACCTCGAGAGCATTGACCCGGAACAAATCAGGGTAGGCTTAGCTGCAATCGGCTCCCGCGTCCAAGTGGCGCCGAGCCAGAGAGGCCGATCTTAACATCTTCTACAGACACACGCACACAAGGACGCACAGTTTCACT
This sequence comes from Rhipicephalus microplus, assembly GCF_043290135.1. Taxonomy (NCBI): domain Eukaryota; kingdom Metazoa; phylum Arthropoda; class Arachnida; order Ixodida; family Ixodidae; genus Rhipicephalus; species Rhipicephalus microplus. The sequence continues at coordinate 305,069,801 of NC_134710.1, forward strand.
CCTAGAGGGAAATGGAAGTGGTCACAATGACGCACGTAACGTGCATCTACTAAAAAAGGCGTGCAGTGTATGCGATAGCTTGTTTTCTTTGAAAGTCTTGTAATTCTAGTATATTTTCAATATATAGCTGAGGTATGAGGTGGTTGTTAGTCGCATATATTTGGGTTAAAATACTACATTATTCGCCGTGCATGACTTCTGGAATTGATACTCCTGAATGATGTGCCAAGAAAAAGGAAATCGCTTTAACATTTTTCAAACTAAGTTCGCACTTGGGAGTACATGTTTTCTGTCTGCACTTGTCCATGGTTCATGAATGTTAAGCCCCGCTGCCGCTTCTATAGAATGCTGTACAATAAGCCATATCAACGCAGTGACAGGATTTCCTACAGACTACCAAGCATTCGATCACCAGACATTTTTCCTCCGGCATATTTTGATTAAAAGATGCAACACATTTTTGCTGAAACCCTGGTCTATGCACTGGGGCCCGGTGCACAGATGTTGCATATAACTCTTGACCATCGCGAGCGCGAAGACGGCACGCAAAAGCCTCTATGCTATTGTCTGTACGGCAGGTGTTGGCTGCACCTATAGTAACACTAGTCACGTGAAAGTGAGTCAAACGAAACCCTCTAGTCTTGAGGGTGTTGGGTTAAACCACTTTGCCCATTGGTATTTCTCATCATGGCGTATGTCTATTCACTGAGTGGTGCTATGTGGAACACGCGGAAGTAGTGCTAATCTGCTATTCGGTGCTGGTACAAAAATAAAACCTTCTTGTATCTCTTCTTCAATGAGTCCATCAATTAAACCTATTCTAGGGGGCTGCATATCTATACACCTGACACACTTGGAAAAGTAAAGTACATTGTAAGAGACCACTTAGCGCTAATTGAAGGACGTGCAGACCATCCCCATCTAGACTCTGGTGTTCTGCAGAAAGGTGTTGAGCCAATGACGTGCCGCATCAGGTTCTAAATTTAACATAGACGTGTCCAGACAAAAATATTCTAACAGCGCATTAGCCTGCCCTGTGTACCAACTGTAAGTTTTTCAAAAAAAAACTTTTTGTTTTAGTCAGAAAAATAATTTTGAATTGGCGTTCTACTAATCTCAGTTCTCGCATGTGTTTACATAAAATGGGTTAGTTTATACTTTAAGCAATGCATCATAGCATTAGGTGCAAACTGAGCGGACGCGAGAATCATCTAGACAGCATATCTAGCTCTCTAAGTACTTATTCCAATTATTTCCGTGCAAGTATTAGTTTTAGTCAATGAGGAATCCGAATACACTTAGAGTGCGCCCCGTGGACCTCTCGTGACACTGTGAAAGGATTCCGACGTGTCAAGCACCTCGTTATTTACACCCGAAGATTTATAAATTGATATCTGAGAAAAAATCTGAGAACCATGACTTGACAGGGTTGCATTCTGTAATAGGTTTGTTACCTGTCCCGAGTTTTGAATCAGGTAAGGTACATTCATGGTTCATCATTCATCAAGTCTTCCTGCAAAACACTGCAAGAAAAACTATCTTCATTTTATGCACTGATGTTAGTGCACATGTATGCGTTATCCTACATAAGCTTAGTCTTGAGACAATAACACGTCAGTTGCAATACAGCACCTGTGTTTGCGTCTTTTTAGGCAGGCATGATTGTGTTGTATTGTGTGGTGCTTTCTCAAAAAGAAAATAATGACTAGAATATTAGCTACCTGCTGAGACGAAAAAACAAGATGCAACATTTTTTTCCGTCAGTACTCCTCTTTCTGCCCCCCCCCCCCGCACATACACGCACAGCAGAGCTATAAGCGTCCAAGAAGGAATAGGGGCTGTTTATGGTTGTGCACCTGTCATTCTTTCTCTAAATGTTTCAGTGTGAGGGGGTTTGTCGGAGCAGCGAGGATATAACGTACGACTGGAATCAAAGGTGAACGTTCGACATAAGTCTGCCTGTTTTGGATAGAAACTGAAGAAATGAGAACTCCAACTAAAATATATTTAGGGAAAAAAAACCCCCGATGTTTCGAAGCTGGTTCGGCTTCTTCCTCAGGGGTGAGAGATTGGCTTCCAAACGTCGGTTTTTTTTAATATATTTTAGCTGGAGTTTTCTCATTACTTCAATGTACGACTAGAAGTGGTGGTAAAGAAAAGGGTTGCCGTAGTGGCTTTCGCAATACTTCATTAGGCAAAATATAATCTCTTTTTGTCTTGCTGTGGAATCTCCTTGCCTTCTCATGACTTTCGGCCAAGCTTTGTTTTGTGCTCGGCACCTCAGGGTGAGGTGACTTTCCGCGAACCTTACCTGCCTTACAAACCAGTTAAGGCAAGCAAGCTTCTCGTGAATGGATGAATCTGTAGTCGAAGAAAAGGAAAGAGACACTATCTTTCCTTGGGAAGGCACTGCTCAGCGCCTTGAAGGGAGGGGGGGGGGAGGAAAAAGAGTTTAGAAGTAGGTAGGAGGAGAAGATTTGGAAGAACGTGACGACCATGGCTGCTAGAGCAGAAAGAGAACAGGGGCCGTTGGCAGGGCAGTCCGAATTGCACGACTTGGAAATGTGGAGCTGCAAACACATACGCGCATACCTATGGTCATTCCCACGAAAAAAAAAATGTTCTAGATCACCCTTCTTGGACAAGAATACAGAAAACTAGCCAAACGAGAAAACTAAAATAAATAAAGAAATAACCGATAATCCAACCACCAATTGTCACCATAGCTGGGGAAGGAAAGAAAAATGTAATCCGTGACCTCGGCACCAGCGGCTACACAGAGGCATTTATTCGCAGAACACTGTGTATAAGAAAATACGCGGGAAACATGACACCAATGGCACCGGAACGACGCCGCATGTCGACCCAACTTGAGCGCAGGGAACAGCGAACGGAGCGCAACGGCAGAACACTGCGAGACCACTCGCAACATGTTTGCGCCATGCATACCAGTCCCGACGGCATGGTGTACAGCTCGTTGGGTTGTATTGTAGTCTTTCTGAATTCCTTGAAGTGCACAAAGAGCGCGAAAGGTTGGGTACGAGGAACTTGAACATAGAAAACGACTTTGCCATCAAGCCTTTTGCAGTGTGTACTGAACGAACGCAGCGACGGGTGAGGAACGACAGGAATTCAGTTGTTATGCGCTTCAGAAATGACTATGAATGGAAACGTTTTTGAATGGCAATGAAAAAAAAATTTCAAAAACATGGGTGTTGCTATGTCGGTACAACAGAACTGCAGGCCTGTTGGAAAAAGATGGCAGCAATATCTCATAAAGAGACTGGATAATTAAAAGCCTCTCTGATTGCCGAGAAGTAACAGAATTCTTCAATCACGTTACAGCTTGAATAAATTTATTTCCACGAGTGATGAAGGATCACGTATGGCGTGAACGGTGCGTTTCTGCCTCCTCCCTTCTTTAAATATGGCCGCGACAATTTTCATGGTAACCTAAATTACGCAGCCACTGTTTAATTGGTAGCAAATTACATGACAAAAACCCATGATCCGTGTCATCGCTTCATTTTAACAAAACTTGAAATCCTGCCAGATGGCGCATTGCTATCGGGAAATTTTGAGCGCTAACTAATGCCTCCACACGACGTTCACAAGCACCCGTCCTGTCTCTCTCATTCTTGTTAGCGCCTTGTTTGGCGCTCACAATTTTCCAGATCGCCACATTTATTCAAAAAGAAATTGAAGTGGCATCTCAGGGCACAAGCAGTTCAACGAAATAGAGAGAGAGAACGGGCGCTCGATTGCTCGCGAATCGCGCTGTTTTCTCGTCTTTGAAGCCACATTAATAATGAATCCGGAGCTTAGCTCTTATTCTCCGTTGATTAGGTGCATAATCATAGATCAAGCTCAGTGTGGATTCCGATGTCATGTAATAAAGGTGACCTGGAGTGGCACATGTGTCACAACATGCTGCACAACCCAATTCCATGCCTTCGTACCGTCATGCTCGTTTAATACGAACTTTTGTAGATTGGACTACAGAAACAACATTAAAGACCGAGAATTATTTAATTCTTCCGTTCGTTAGTAATGCCCTTCGTTATGCATTCTTCTGTTCTTTGGGAGCAGGTCACGTGAGTTTTGCAGCATGAATTAACATAAATTGCTGTTTCTATTTCACCACAGTCGTTGAACGGTGTACTCTATAAACACATCATCTACAATAAACTTCGTGCCAGCACAATGCATAAAATCCTCAATTACATCACAAAAAAAAACATGGATTTCACCGAAAGAAACTCCTAATGCCTCGTTAGATATTCAAACGTTAAATTTAGAAATAGCACCGCCATGAACGGGATTAACTCACTGGCCAAATTTCACTGCAAAAAGCGCTCGAGTAACTGCCCCTTGCAGGTATGCAATATACATTGCATGAGGTTTTAGAAATGTGGTGACATTATTAGTTCAGGTTACATTGCTTTAGCGTTGAATTAGCTTTTTAGTCACGTTTACTGTGCTTTTAAAATTAATGTTTCACCTCATCGGTGCGGAAAAACGCACACATTTAACTGTGGCGCCTATTCCCAGAAATATGCATCCGACGTATCACGCAGGAAGGAGGAAAGCGAGAGCAGACTCCTTACGCAAAGCATTTCAGAATAGCTTAGAAGCCGTCTTTACAGACGTAAATAAAGCGAGCAGAGGGTCACATGTAGTGGCAATTGTAGCACAAAATCACACCACAATGGCGTCGGTTAAAACTTGTTTCACACGAGTGGCAGAGGCGGCAGCAATAGCCATAGCCATATCCAACGCAGAAATCAGGGGAGAATCAGTGGTTGTGCTCTCCGATTCACAGGCGGCATGCCGAATGTTTCTCCGAGGAACGCTACCTAAAATAGCGTATAAATTTTTAAATAAACCCATAACAGGAGACCATCACATTATATGGTGTCCTGCTCACGAAGGTTTGGAGGGGAACGTCGTGGCAGACCGTATAGCTCGAGGCATCACCAACCGAGCGACGGCAGGCCACGACGTTGAACCTCTTTCCAATTCGCGTGACATCCTCCTCCAACAAAGGAAGCAACGAAAGGAATATGGGCTTCCACATAAGGACTTGGATAGCCAGCAAAGCAGGGATTGAAGACGCATACAAACCAATAGCTTTCCCAATTTGTACCATCTAAGTAGAATATATCCCGCAAGATATAAAGACACCTGTCCGTGGTGTTCACAAGTACCAACACTCAGCCACATAACATGGGAGTGCACCCAGAGGCCCACACACATCGACAGCCCACACATCACGAAGCAACCACACATGTTTCACAGGCAGTGGGAGGCATGGCTTGCGGACGAGGACAAGCAGAGCCAAATAGCTTTGCTTGACCAGGTCCAGCGAGCCGCTCGTGCCAGCGGAGCCCTGGACTGAGGGCCCGACCAAACTGCCTGCATTTCATTTTTTTTTCTCTGAATAAAGTTTCTTCCTCCTCCTCACCTCATCGGTGATTTAGTGACGTCATTTCATTTGCACATCCTTAAATGAGAGTTATGAATAGTTGATATCCAAGCATTTTATTAAAGATATGTGACTGGCCTTTATCAAAGGACCAAGCCTAGAACGAGTGCCGGGGAAGGGAGGGGGGAAGATATCAACAGTTTATAATTTGAAAAATAAAATTTTCGGCTTTACAAGTCAGAACGTCAATACGACACCAAGGCACGCCATAGTGGGAGGTTTTAAATATTCGAAACTATAGGTCGGCAAAATAAATAGAGCCTATACATAGACTCTCTCACTAAATATGCTTTTATCTTAGGACTCAATATAGGGCCCAGCCTATAGATGAAATTTCAGTCACATATAGGTCACCAAAAATATTTTTCTCTGGATAGAATTTTTGCGATAGATTGATTTCAATGGCGTAAATCAGCCCGACTTTTTTTTTTCGAATACACCTGAGATAGTCGACAAAACGTTTTGGACGTTTGGCGGGGAACGACCGATCAAACTTTACGTCGATACCTCTCACTTTTCGTCTCCACTGTCTTTTTATAGGTTTATGTTCTTCTATTCTTGACATTCATCTTTACAGTATTTTAACAAATCCGCATCATATTGGTTCTATAGAAGAAAATAGCTTGTTGTATACGCATCTTAAACAAAACTTGGGCGTGCACTTACGCCCCATCTCACTGTTTTGCATCAATCATTTCACAGTTCTCATTTCACTTACGGTATTGCCACGTGGTTGCGACGGCAAAAAAGATGGTACTTGGGTTGCCCAAGACGACACTTTTTATTGAGTGAACATGTGCCTAGTAAAGTACAAAGTACTAGAAATTCACGCTTTACGCAGATAGCGGTAATCAGAGCATTGGTCGTCGGTAATAGGATCTGCGCGAAGGTATGTCGCCATTTATACACGTGGCATCGAACATCATCCATATCGTACGTGTCTCAAACTTATATGATAATCTAGAATTTTCGCAGACAGCCCAGCGTGCTTGGCGCAAGGCAATCGTTATTATGTAGTGTTTAACGTCCCAACACCACCATATGATTATGAGAGATATACCGTAGTGGAGGACTCCAGAAATTTTGACTACCTCGGTTTCTTTAACATGCACCCAAATCCGAGCGCATGGGCCTACAGCATTTTCGCCTCTATCGAAAGTGCAGCCGCCGCAGCCAGGATTCAATCCCGTGACCTGCGGGTCAGCAGCCGAGTACCTTAGCCACTGAACCGCTACGGCGGTGCCTTTGCGCAAGACAGTGACATAAAAATACAAGCGAGCGTTGCATGCATAATAATGTTGCAATAAAATTTCAGCAGATGCAACAGCTTTCACTCTGGATGCCATTTTAATACAGAACAGTCAGCGAGTATAACCACGCGTTTCAAGGTGGATCGACGTCTTTGGGTAATTTCAGTAGGCTAAATTTCTACCTAAAACATACGGCGTGACAACAGCACTCACGTTGGCTGTAAATTTTAGCGAAACAAAGGGCACGCTTCGGTGGGATAATATGCATAAAGAAGCTGTTGTGTATTCCTCAAAGGTCGAGATTTTCAATGGTCGAGCAACCCTTCACTATAGCGTGCTGGGTCAAAAGAATATATCCATGTAATGTTTATAGCCAGCCTATAGACCGCAACCACAACTGACGGTGTGGGCTGACATCACTCTAGTAGGTCTATTTAGTGCTGGTATGTTGCCTTTGCCCTAACTCCGGAATCATCAGTTTTAATCAATGTGTCTTTGCTGCAGAAACCCACAATGAGAATTTTTATATCTAAAATTCATGTTTCACACATATTAACACAAGCAAGTATTATACTCAAAATGTTCACTTAACGACAATTATTTGTACAAATGTACAGAACCTTAGCAATGTTATGTAGAAGCTTAATGATGCCTGCGCATGTGATGGCTTCTGACTCTGCATTGTCACAGGGAGAAACCATTCTTTTTTCATTGGAGCATTATACACAAAGTGAGGTTCAATAATCCATGGTATCCACAAATATACTATTACTGAACTTTTAAGAAATTTACGACGATTGGGCTTTTCTTGATCCTTCAGCACCTCCAATAAGGTGATGTCGAAGTCGGTACTGTTGGCCCTATAGCCACCAAAATGGCCCGCCACGCGCCAGTAGGCAATCATGGAGGCCTACGGAGGCCTACATTGGTGCCTTTTTATTGAAGGGGGGGGGGGATCGGGAGATGTCGTGGGGAGCAGAGGGGACACTTGCAAGTTTGTGACACCAGATGTGGCTTGCAGAGGCGTAAGTCTAAAAAAATCACGAAGGGGACACACATCTTGCAATAGCAGCCATTTTTTTTAATATGTTGCAGGTTTTATTTTTGTTTATATAGAAATTAAAATCATGCCTAAAAATCAAACTGACAAATGAACATAGGTTCCCAGCACACGTAATTGCATTCTTCTAATGAGTATTTTCCAGAACCAGTCGAAAGTGTCAGTTGCAATTTTAATTGTCTCACACAGCTGATGGGTATTGAGCGCGGGTACACGCTACAAAAAACAAACATTAAAAAGTTGAATGTTTTATACACACTTATCAAACATCCTTATTTTTGACGTTTTGTAAAAGAAATTTTAAGGGAGCGCACTTGCAAGGGGTGTCCCCCTCCCCTGACCAAGCACAAAGGGGTCAGGGAGTCAATGTTCTCTGCAGGTGTGGTCAACGGGCGTGACCAGTACGGATTCCAGAGTATACACCCATTGGTGCAGGCGTGTGTGCATCCGCCTTTGAGGAGGGAACGCCACTGACTGGTAAAGGGTGCGACTAAAGTCTAGCAAGTGAGATAGGAGGAGTGGTGCAGTAATACCATACAGGTGTTACTGCTAAAAGACCCTATTGTCACTCCCAGTTCGCGCTGATTAGCTGGTTGAGGAAAGACGAACGAGCATCCGCTTCACTCATCGGACACCACCGAAAGTAATAATCGGCTCAACAAGCTTTCTCTCTCTCTCTCAGTCGATGGCCTTAGGCTTTAAAAACGCAGTATGGCACAGCAAGAACAGTGAACTCGCAGCGCGGGAGTAATCGCGATTTCTGCAGTCTCGAGAGCACTGCCTGTGTGGATAATATAGCCGATATGTCTGAAACCGCACCCGTCCCAAGAGATGAAGCTAATGACGAGATGGAAATTGCCGGCCCCAGTACATTTAAGATGCCGGTTGGTAATTTCCGCATAATGCCGTTAAACTCGAAAGCGAAGACTAGCTATGTCTGGCAACATTTCGGGCACCTGACGTATATCACCAGAGGAAAGCAGACGAAAATCGGAACCGACTATTATTGTGAGAAGTGCTTGACGAAATCATCAAATGACGACGACTCAAAGCCATTCGAATCGTGAGTAAAGCGTCTTTGGTTATTTATTTTGATAAAATGTTTGGGCTTAGCCCTTTGATAATTTCATAGTGAGAGTTCATTATTCTTCTGTTTCTGCTGCAGATGCAAGATAAAACGCTACGCGTCAACAGTGAGCACGTCGAACATGCAGAGACACTTGGTGGATGAGCACAAACTGCAGGATGACAGCCAGGGTGCATCTAGGGTGACAGTAAAAAATTACTTCCAAGTGGTTCCTAGGCGTAACACGACATCATCGTCTAGGAAGAATTTGCTCGCCAGGGACCTGGTTCTTTTGATTGCTAGAGACCTGCTGCCTTTTAACTTGGTCAACGGTGAAGGATTACAGGTGGGTGTATAGACAAAAGCGCCGTGGCTGCATTTCGTTTTTTTTAATGTCGTGATAGGTGTGAACAAAGAGTTATTTCTTCTCTGTAGGACTTCTTCATAAAATATGGGGTGATAAAGGAGCTCCAAGAGCTTCCTGACCGGACCACCTTGTCGAGGTCAGCGCTGGATGACGTGTACCGGTCAATGCATGGGCAGGTGAAGAAGACGGTGGTTCAGGGGCCGAGGTTCTGTGCCGTCACGTACGACCTGTGGACCGACAGCTACAGGCGGCGAGCCTACATCACATTCACTTGTCACCTTGTTAACCGTAAGTTTTTTGCTTATGCTGCAATATATATGAGCACGTGTATCAACACATATGTGCGAGAGGTGTTCATGAAGGACAATATTGCCGTGCAGAAAAGTAGTTTCGTTTGTAAAAGCTGTATGGGTCGTACTTTTCTTCGCTTTTCTTTTAAGCACTTTTGGTATCGCGTCCCAGCTTTTTCAATGCATCTGCATATGAATTCACAAGAATAGCCTTGATATATATGTATCTTTTTCGTTAAAGAATGCCTTGTCAGTATTGAATGCTTCCTTTAGTTTTTGTGCGTGGTATATTAACATCCCGGTGGTATATTAACATACCAGGCCATGATCAGGTCGTTACATTTTACGTGGAATAACACGTTGCCCATGTTTCGTTGATCATGGCCATTTTATCTTTCCGTTTATCTCTTGTGGTTACGAATCCTTTAATATTCCAGTAGGCTCCTAGTTCTTTAACTTAATCTTCTACAGTCTATTTCAATGCAACATGACAAAGACCTTTCCTTGATATTTCATTTACTTTGGCTTGTACGACCCAATTTCATTTTAATTATTACGAAACTTGCCCGTGGCGGCATGAGAGGATATGTAAACATTTACTCGCATGTGGCTGTACACCTCAGCGCTATAACAAAGCAAAAAAATTTGCTCAATATACGATTGAAGTTTTCGTAGTGCTGCAACGTCACGAGTGGAAAGCTGGTGCCTGAGTGTTTGTGTTCCGCCCATACCATGCCTTGAAACAAGCATGAGATTTGGAATTTATACTGGACGTACTGAACACGAAAATGTGCCTAACTTGGTTGTGGAGAGAGGTGTGAACTATGAATGATTAAATGACAACAGAATATTTCTTGTGATAATCCTCATTTGGGTTATTTTCACCAGGTTTTTAATACTTGTGGTTGCTGTTTTTATTTCAGAGAACTTCGAGCTTGTATCGTTGACTCTGAGCACCAGGCATATGAATGAAAGGCACACAGGCACTGCAATAATGAATGAATTTCAAAGGTGCATAGAAGAGTTTGGTATGGAAGAAAAAGAAGTGTACGCAGTTACTGACGCTGGTTCCAACATGAGGCGCGCAGCGGCTCTCGCTCGCACAGAACACCACTTATGTATAGGGCATGCCTTGCATAATTTGGTCATCAAGGACGGATTCGGAAGCGTCCCAGAACTTCACAGCTTGTTGATCAACTGTCGTGAAATTGTGAAGACTGTGCATTATCGAGCTTCGGAGCTTCAAGAGATTGCGGACTCTGAACTGAATGCCATGGTACAATTGTTGGTAAGCACTGCGGAAACGCTCGAACACGACGAAAACGATCCAGTACTTGACGAAGGCTATCAAAACAGCGAACACTCGTACAATGCCGCTCCAGTGGCACGGGGAGGAGCAGTCACCATGAAGCTTGACACGCCTACCAGGTGGCACAGCATATTGGCGATGTTCGAGAGCCTCCAAGCCAATAAGGCTGCGCTTAGAAGGTTGCTGGCTAGGCTAGGGCACCCATTCGCGGGCATTGAAGACTGGTGTCTGATTGAAGAAGTTGTAAAATTTCTGAGCCAATTTAAGTGCGCAGTGGAGCTGTTTTCGCAGCAAAAATCCAGCACGTTTAATTTCCTCATAGTCATTAGAAGCGAGCTTCTCACTTCATTGAAAGACACATCAGGAAGTAGCGACGTGTAAGAAATGAAGACAGAGATGTTGCAGAAGTTTGAACACAGGTTTCCCCTTACCAATGCTATGGTCACGGCATCACTTCTTGATCCCAGATTCCAAAACCTACATGCCGTTGAAGAGTACCTAGCACAGAAGAACACATCAAAACTTGAATTTCTAGCGAAGCAGGTGCGTCACCATATCAAAGAATGCGATGTCATAAGGACAACTGAACGTGACATGCGCCCTAACAGTGACGCTTTGACGTCCTTAGCACGGCGTCATTCCAATACACCACAGCATTGGACAAATGAGATCAACTCAGAATGTCACGCACTGTTAAGTAAGCCTTGCGCCCAAGTAAACGACGTGCTGAAGTTTTGGAAAGACACCCAGAACGAGCTGCCATGGCTCTCATGCCTGGCTAAGAAAATGCTGTGCATCCCGGCCACGAGCACCCCAAGTGAAAGAGTCTTTTCTGTGGCTGGTCTTGTCCTTCGATCTCGAAGAGCCAGTTTGCACCCGCTAACTGTAGATAAACTTTTGTTTATCCATGATAATTACAGTCACTGCAAATCTTGCCTATAAGCGACATTTTTATACAAACATTGTTTTCGGCCCAGTTGGTTTGTTTGCTCGTTTGATGCCTGTTTTCCAGGTTTGTTTGGTTCCGAAATAAATATTCTATATTATCCACAACATGGTGTGCTTGTTTTCTCACTTACACGTAAAAAAAATCTGGTATGACTGACACAGAAAGTTGCACCGAAGTTGAATTATGTTGTGCATCATGAAAAATATTTTTTGAGAAATAACTGTGCATCTGAGCAAATATTGCATTTGCTCTCATCTGCACAAATGACCGTCGACAGGATTTTTTCTTTTGTCTTGAGGGGGGATACAAACCCTTCTTTCAACTTGCATCACGGCTGAGAGAGAGGGGGGGTCATGTTGGTGTCGCTAGAGCGAGTAGCAAGTGCTGGCGTGGCTTGAGGGGGTCAAGTGCCCCTTTTGCACCACCCGCCTCGCCCACGCTCATGTCTAAACTTCATATATTCAACACTGTGCTGATGACTAGTTCACTAAATACGCGCAGATTTGTTTTCTTCCGCTGCATAAAACGTTCTCACATTATGAAAAGTAGGCAATTTGATCCGTTTGAAGGAAAGTTACATTCAAGGAACGACAGATACTCAAAAAAGCTATTTCATGCAATCGCAATAAGAAAGTTCCGAGCAGAGGCGCTTCTTTTTTCGTGCAGCATATATTGTAAAAGTAAGATCTGATTCAAAACTAGCGAACGTATACCTAACCGAGTGACGTGCGTCGGTGCTTGCTCTTGGTTCAATGAAAGAAGGCTTCATGAAGTATGACTTAGCAAACAACAGCAACAAACTGCGGCATCCTAAATTGAAAAACAAACAAACAAGCGAAGTGCTGCACATTCGTGGTAGAACATGGACATAGATTGAAATGCGCGTTATTTTTTTATGAAAGCGAAATCAAAACGTTTTTACAAAACGCTTTGCATTCATCGTGATTTTGACACATCTGTGTAGTGTCCTTTATGCTATCTGAATGAACATCTCTGAATTCCAACTAATTCAGTAACCTGTGCCAGAACATCCTTTTGAATTTTTAGTTTCGGTTTCCGCGCCGCCGGCGCCGCCGCCGCCGCCGAAAATTGACCGTACGCCGCCGCCGATGAAATAACCGGCGTGCGCCGACGACGCCGCCGCCGTCGACTCCGGACGACCCCCACGCCGCCGCCGATCGAAATCTCCTCGGCGCACACCTCTACCTGAAGTACGAAGAATAGACAAATGTGTGTACTACTATATGGTGGCCCCACGGAGGAAGGTCCCGTGTGGTAGCCCCATAGTAGTTATGGTGGCTAGAAGGGGAGGTGGGAGCATCGCGCGCTGCGGAGGTTGGCAGAGAGGGTGTCAATTGTTCATGCCGACGAGCGGTGGCGCGCGTGTCGTTTCTTTAGATGCCCCTCTGGGCCGAAGCGGAGCACGTGCGTTTCCGCGGCTTGCGTTTGTACTGTTCGCACGATGTTCGAAGTTTTGAAGCCTCTTCACACCGCATATCGTGATGGCTAAACCAGTGAAGCGCCAGACTCACTGCTTCGCGCCCGGATGCTCTACCGGGTACGTTTCAGCCCGAAAGGCAGGTGTAAAAAGGTCTGTTTTTACCGTACCGAACGATGAGGACCGGCTGAAAGCATGGCAGCGGTACGTTCCACGCGGTGACAAACTGCTCGACCGAACTGCAGTCCTGTGCGAGTTACACTTCGAGCAACGGTTTATTGTGAGAGATTACACTCACATCGTGAATGGTGAAGTTGTGAAGATTCCTCGCGGCCGCCCATGCCTTACCGACGATGCAATACCGTCGATCTTCCCAAACACGCCGAGTTATCTCTCTAAAAAGCTTCCTCAGAAGCGCAGCTCCCGGACATCGAGAGGAGAAGTGCTCGGCAAAAAAAGAAAAGTGAACGATGAAAACGAACTTCCTTCGATGGAGCACGATTCTTCCTTAGATGTGACAACGAACGGTGAACGTATTCCCGGCACGTCGTGTACAGTGGAAAAACTGGAGCATATGAAAAGTGAGAAGCTTCCAAGCAAATACTGGTCGATGTGCCTACTTGCGGATGCCCCGAATGCTGTTGCGTTTACTGTTTGGGCTCAAGATGGTGATAGTGTGTGCTTCAAGAGACTGGTGTTGTGCTCTGCTGAGGATACTTGCTATCATTGTGTAGTGTTTGTGCAAGGGAAAGTTGTAAAAAAAGTGGACGTGTTTGATGTGAATGCTGTGGAAAGCCTCCTCCACTCCATCAACGAGATGGTTGTGTACTCCGGTTTTGAGCAAGGTGCTATTCCACTGGAGCGGCTTAACAGTTCCAATCAATCAAAATACAGAACGCTTGGAAACAAGTTGTACAGCAAAAGTTGCTCAGGCATGTCTCAAGATCAAAGGCCTTGTATACACTGCAGGTGTCTAAGGAAACTGCTTTTGAACCAAGCATCCTATAAGAAGAGAGAAGCTAGAGTGGCTACTGGTTACCGTGCTTCGAAGAAACTAATTATGCGGGGAAGACAGTTGAGGCGAGAAAAGGCAAAAGTCAGTGAACTAAAGCAAATGCTTGCAAAAATGAAGCAAAGTAATTCTGCCCTCTCTGAATCATACCTTCAGGAGAGTCTGTCTAAGCTGCCTGAGAAACAGCGGCAGCAGGTACAAACATGCTTTGAAGCAGCGAAAAGGAAAGGAACACAGGGGATGAAGTACAGCGATAAATGGCTTCTGGGCTGCATTATAATGCGCATGAAAAGCCCAAAGCTGTATGAGCATATTCGAAAGCATAAAATAATGGTCTTGCCCAGCAAGAGTTGTTTGAACAAGTACGTGAGAAATTATAAGAGCAACTTTGGGTTCAATGATAATGTTTTGCTGCCATCGAAGAAAAAACCAAAAGTATAGATGAGTTTCACAGGCACGGAGGTCTCTTAATTGACGAGCTGAAGCTCTTGGAGAGCCTCAAAGTGACAAGCAGTGGATTCATCGAAGGTTTCGTTGACTTGGCAAATACACTTCTCTAGATCAAAGCACACAAACGTGTGATCACGGTCTAGTAGTATTGTACCAGCCATTTTCAGGCAACTTTCAGCAAATCTTAGGGGTTTTCGGCTCCCATGGAAATGTCAAGGCAGATGTGCTTGCAAAAATCATTGTCGATGCAACACTAACTGCCGAGAAGTCTGGGCTTTTTGTGGATTTTGTGACCACAGATGGTGCATCCTGGAACAGGAGTATGTGGCGACAATTTGGCATAAAGGGTTCTTCAAAGTCAGTTGTTTGCAAAGTGAAGCACCCTGCAGATCACTGCAGAAGTCTGCACTTCTTATCAGACTTTCCGCATCTTGTGAAGTGCGCCCGCATCAGCATTGTGTCGACGGGTCTCCAGGTGTCGCTGTGTTGTCGTTTTGTTCTCGCGCTATAACTATCGTCATGCCATACCAACTAGCCCAAGCTGCCACGCTTCTAAGCCCGAAGAAAGGGTCAGGATAGATGTTGTGAAAGAGGCATGGAAGTGTGACAATAGGGACATTGTGCGGCTTAAAGCAATGCCTCGTGTCACAAGAGTCGTCATCGATCCGAACGGATTTGAAAAAATGAAAGTGAACTATGCCTTCACTTTTTTCAGTGATGAGATGGTCAGGGGTTTGTATGCATATAAGGAAGAGATCGAGAGAGTACGGGGCGTTGGCTCTAGTGATGCAACAGTGTCATTTATCAGAAGAATGGCTAGGCTGATTGCAGCCATGACTTCCCGCTGCAGCCGCGGTGCCATGCGTCCCAACTCGCCAGTCCTGGTTGAAGTGGAGGAATTTATTGCATATCTAGATGCGTGGGAAGGAAACGTTGGAAAGCTGGGCTTCTTCAGCCAGGGTACTGCAGAAGGGCTTCGCGTTACTCTGAAAAGCACCATGTCGATTTTCGAATATCTCACAAAAGAGCTTGGTTACAAGTACTTGCTGACATCAAGACTAAGCCAGGATCCTCTGGCGAATGTGTTCGGAATCTTGCGGCAAATGTCGGGAAGCAACGACCACCCGACGCCAATCCAGTTTCCGCTTTCGGCAAATTGTCTGTCGTTCTGCAGTTTGGCGAAGGCACCTGCTAACGGAAATGTGTCACCGTCATTGCTGAAGAGCCTCATACATGGCAGCTGCAAAGACGGGAGAGAGTTCCAGACGAAGCTTGACGAGCTCATGGACATAGGGTGTCTTAATGAAGTACATGAAATCCTTGAATCGTCTGGCATCCCAACAGATCACTGCGCAATGGTTTCGGTAAAAAGCGATTCCCCAGTTATGCATTATGTTGCTGGATATGTCGTCCGAAGGATGCTGAGCCAAACCAAGTGCCCTGAATGTGCAAAAGCCCTTATCCGACCACGCGATTCTGATATGCCCGCAGATGCCTGCCTAATCAGAGAAGTAGACCGGGGTGGGCTGCTCTACCCATCTGATGAACTGCAGGCTTTTATCGAAAACATGGAAGACTCATTCGCGCGCTGCTTTAGCTTCAGCAAGCTTAAAGCAAATAGCATAATGGACTTCATTTCTGCGTTGACAAGAAACCGGCTAACTCATCTTGGCTGCGAAAAACATTCCAGAGATGTTACTAACAGGCTCGTCAAGTTTTATACAATGACAAGGCTGCACTTCATTGTAAAAGCGGAAAACAAGGCACGGGAGGGCAAGCGACGGCAGCGAATGCACTATTTGAAGCTTCGTCGCGTAACGTGAATATGTGTGGAGTTGCGCTTTCATGTGATTGTAATTTAGAGCTGCTTGCTGTATGAGATTGGCGATGTACAAAAATAAAAATGCAGGCTGTTAATTCCCTGAACGTTGCGCATGTATGCAACTTTTATTAAAATCTCCTTGATTGAATATACGTCACTCGGTGTGTAGAAAATTCACCAGACACGAAACTCATCGAAAAAGTGAACAGCTGCGAAAACTACAATATAATAAAATCGTTAAAAGTTACGCATTGAAATGTAAAGGGAGGTACCGAACGTTGCGATTGTGAGCATATGATCGTTTTACACCGACGTTTCAAATGGTATTCGAACTTATACGTACGGTCTTATCGTGGAGTACGCCGCCTTGCCTTTTGGGTGCTACCGCGTATGTTTGCATGCCATTAGGGGTAGTTCGTTGCCTTAATCTCGGTATACATTCCATGCTTAAATTTTCGTTTAAAACACCCCATTGCTAGTGCACACAGCTGCATTCTAGTTATTACATGGAGGTCGCAAGCTCTGCAAAGTGCGCATACCTTCTCGTGCAGCGCCTGGCCTGTTTGGCCGTCAAGGACGCTCGCCCCCACCGACCGATCTAAAAAGCTACAGCAGCGCCGTCGTTGCCACCAAGATCTGTTGCTACACTCCGCAGCTGGTGATGCTCCCACCTCCCCCTTCTAGCCACCATAGTACTACTACACTAGTTCACTATAGTACTACCATTATAGTGCACTAAAATATGGAATAGTGTGCTCAGGGAGGAGCCATGGCTGACGCAGTTGGTATTGACAGCCGCGAGATGGCGCCACCTTAGCATTGGCTATCACTTCACGCTTAGCTTTTTATGCACTTCTGTGCTTTGATATTAGTAATAGCAGGGGTTTAACGTCCCCAAACCACCATACGATTATGAGAGACACCGTAAAGGAGTACTCCGGAAATTCAACCATCTGGGGTGCTTTAACGTGCACCTAAATCTGGGTAGACGCACCTCAGTATTTGCGCCTCCGCCGAAAATGCAGCCGCCGCGGCCGGAATTCGATCCCATGATATGCGCTTGCATACGTAATTGCTGACACGTCCGCGAAAAGCTTTCTAATGGGTTTGTTTGTACTGCATTCAAAACAAAACGAAATGTCAAAGCCGCAACACACGGTCCAAATGCAGGTATTAACAAACGACGGCGAAGCAGTCATTCCTGGGGAAACCAGTTTTTAAAGCTGGGTTGGTGAAAGAATAAAAAATTAGGAAGATTGAGGTATCGAAGGAGCATTTATAAACCCGAAAGTTTGTTGTTATATTACTGCTATATCGAGTCGTAGTCAGCACACTGTGACAGCTTCGACTTCGTTACACGCCTGGCACCATTCTTGTCGATAGTAGCATCATACAATTTTAATTATGTTGCTAACGTGACAAAACTGCCATTTGATTGAGAGGCACGCCGTAGCTGAAGACTTGGGAATAAGTTTGACAATCTTAGGTCTTTAAACGATTACGCACCCGCCGAAATACTGCTGCTGTGGCCGGGATATTGCACTGTATACAGTCAAAAAGAAACATCACTTGGCACCACTGTCAGAGTGTAAGATACCCTTTATTAACTGCAGTGAACAGTAACACCGTATAAATTAGTCGCCATTCCGTGGAATTATCAGTTCACGATCACTTCATCACGGTGGCACCTTTATGAACACCGACTGATTTTCGCGTGCAGCTTTTTTTTCGTTTTGCCTCTCGAGACTTCACGAAAAAATGAAGTCGTGACGACAGCACGTAAATTACCACTCTCTTTGACACGAGATGCGGTGTGATTGAGCTCATTTAAATTCAAGGTAAACAAAGCTTGAGTGAGCGTTCCAGTGAAGCTGCAGTTCCTGTAGTGTTCGCCACCTCGGGTTCATAGCCAGCAGGAAGGTCCACCGATGAACCTGAATAAGTGGCCTCACCGTCAATACAGGGTGCTGCAGTTTTCTTGGAGATGGTAGATTCGACCGCTGAGTTCTTCCGCTTTCTCGGAGGTCTTGGATGCGGCGCTTTCTTCGATAAGTAGCTTGGAGCGTTGGGCAGTAACATCGGCATGGCGTCCGGCGTTAGCTCTGGTCTCCTACGTGGTACGCGAACTTCTTCGCCGTTTATAACGTGCACATAGTCTCCGAGAACACATGAAGACTCGAAGTGTAGCTCACATACAAAGCAGCTTTCGTTCAAGGTCACATCCTTTCGATGTAAATTCTGTTCCAAAACCTTCCTCCGTGCTTCGTCTTTGGGTGCAGCGAAAAGCGACGGCTGCTCACCTTTTTTCCCTGTTTCGCACCTAAGTGCAGATCAGTGTCGTTGCCGCCAATGCCTCGGCATCGCCTCACTGTCGCGTAACCAGCAAAAACATTGCCAGAAAGACTTTCGTTACGCGGGCGCGAACACAAGCAACTGGTCACTGAACAGCACCATAGTAGGCAGAGCGGCGCGGATACTGGCCACCCTAGCGCGGAGCTGACAAACCTGCCAGCCAATGCTATGGCAGCGCCGCATTGAGAACCGGTTTTTTTTGTTTCCCAAATGCGCCGCTTCACGCGATGCATGGCGAGAGAGGGTGCCTGAATACACTACCCCATATTCTAGTACACTATACTACCATAGCCTCCTAGATTTCCTTTGCCTGTAGGATTATCGGTGGTCACTTGGAAAGCGGCCGTCGTCGGAACTGTGGTGGTAGCGTCACCTAAGTAGGGGTGTCTTCAAATAAGTTTTTACGTTATTGTAGCTTATATGCATTAAAAATAACGTAAAAAAGTTTTAAAAAGGCGTAAATGTAATTATAATCAATCCTATGTAAGTGACGCTGTCATTCAGCAGGCCACTCTTTCAAAATAAGGCATGACCTCTGAATTTAGTATAGCAAAGGCCAAAATTGCCGATTTTAAAGGCCAAGTACAAAGACCCTTACCCTTACATAGGCAGCGCCGTCATAGATGAAGGGCGTTTCGCGCTCATCCGGCATAGAGTTACTGTATATGCTACCTTTATATGCTACCTAAAGGTAGCATATACAATAACTCTAATCCGGCAGGCAAGGGAAATCTAGGAGGCTATCGTAGTAGTGGTAGTACACACATTTGTCTATTCTTCGTACTTCAGGCCTGCTTTTGCATCCGTGTGCGTTCGTGTGGCTTGGAGTCGTTTTCTCATGAATCAAAAAGCAGCAAATGTTCAGCAGTTGCGCTTCACCACCTTCTTCTTTTAGACTTATCTTTCCAAATCGGGTCACGAAGTTCAAAATGGGCTGAGTGTTTCTTTCAAGACAAAATTGAAACACAGTAATAAATGAAGCCGCAAGTACGATTCGCCGCCCGCAAGTAGAGGTGTGCGCTGAGGTGGTCTCGACCGGCGGCGGCGTGGGGCTCATTTTGAGTCTAGGGATGGATGGATGGATGTGGCTGTACCCTTTAGATTGGGTGGTGGCTAACGCCACCTAGCCGTAATACTTAGTGAACTGACCATTAGATTGATCTTTTTTTTCTTTAAATAGTAAAGTTGGGCGGGTACTTTGCAGTGAAGGGTTTAATTTTCACTCGTGCCTTGACTTTAGCCAACAATCAGATAACCTCCTTCTAGTTAAGTCTACCCGCTTAAAGTCTATTTTGCCCTCCCTGTCCCTGAATCCCAGTGCTTTGAAAAACTGTGCGCCATCATCCTGAGCTATACGGCGAAGCCCTTTACAGAACATTATCAAGTGTTCGGCAGTTTCTTCTTCCTCTCCACACGCATTGCATACTGTGTCTACCCCTTCGTATTTCGCCCGGCATGTCTTGGTTCGCAATACTCTCGTCCTGGCCTGAAACAGTAGAGAACTACCCCGATTATTATCATAGATCCTTTCTTTGACAATTTCCTGCTTAAAAGTTCGATAGTGCGGACTTCTTAATCATGCCCATTCTCCACATTTCAGTCTCAGTTTCCTTCACTTTCTTCTTAACCGATAGTTCTTTTTGGTTTGACCACCTGCTGTTTTCTAAGTATTTACCAGTCAATTTCCTGGTTCGCTTCTTCCATTTTGTATCGAAATTCTTCATGTACAAGTAGCTGAAAAGCTTCCTAGCCCAACGCTCCTCCCCCATTTCTCTCAATCGCTTATCAAATTTTATCTTGCTGCATTTTATCTTGCTGCACACATGAAGGGAGCCTTCAAGTGTGCGCGCCCCCCTCCGTTTTTTAGGGTGGTGTCAGCCTTTGACCCACCACTTGCCGCCGCCTGCCAAAACACAATGTGGCCAGTCCAGGTTTTCATGGCAATGGGACGACGCGAGCGCCAGAGAGAGAGAGAGAGAGAGATTGACTTTATTTAAACATATCCTGAGGGGGCTGAGAAAGGGCCATTCCGACCCTTAATTCAACCTAGAGGCTCCGCCCAGGATGGCGCTGGCAGCCGAAGGCTTGTAGCGATGTCCCGGGCCCTCTGGACCGCCTGTAGTTGCAGCTTGTATTGATTGCTCTTGAGGGCTTCCTGCCAAGCCTCTTGGGTATTCAGTTGTGCTGCGCTATGGGTAGGGCACAGCCAGAGCATGTGTTCAAAATTCCAATAGGGGTGGTTGCAAAGGGAGCATGTGGGTGGTGTGTCGGGGTCGACTCTGTGTAAGGTGGATGGTGTTATGTACGTACGTGTTTGTGATCTTCTGAGAGTTAGAGCTTGTGCTTTGTCAAGTTTTGGGTGCGGTGCTGGGAAGGCACGTCTTTGTCCCCGGTAATGTGAAGTGATCTCGTGGTATGTGACTGCTTTGTCCTGGCTGCAGAAATTCTCGTACCGCTCACTCATCGAGGGGTCGTAGTCCGCGGCGCGGCGTGTGAGCTCACGCGCCAGGCGGTTGACCTCTTCGTTGGGATTGCCGTGGTCGAGTCCCGTTAACTGTCCCATGTGGGCTGGGAACCAGGATACGTAGATTTGAGCTTTCTCCTCCTTAACAAGGGTTTCTTTGCTCTCGTACTCTCTTATTGCGTTGACGGTGAGTTTTCCTGTGCTTCTAGCTACTAGGCCAGCCGCGAACGTTCGTGCCACCGTCTTAGAGTCTGTGTATATTGTGGAGTAGGCTTGGCCGCTTTGCAAGGCTAGCGCCATCGCCATTTCCTCTGCTTCGTGAACATGGCTTGTTTGGATGGTTGCCGCGTTTATGAGGTTTCCGTCTATATCAACGACCGCTATGGCAAACGCCTCCCTGCCATAGTAGCGGGCGGCATCTACGAATAGCGCGTGAGTGTTGCGTTTTTTTGCCTTGTTTATGAGCGCCCTCGCTCTGTCCTTCCTTCGCCCTTTGTTGAACGTAGGGTGAACGTTGCGGGAGATTGGCTCAACCCTAATGTGTTTCCTCACGTCATTACCAAGTTGTGTTCTTTTCTCTGGTTGAAAAATTGGGCAAATGCCTGCGTCTCGTAGGATGAGATGGCCTGCCTGCGTCAACGACAGGCGTGTGATCTGTGCCACTCTCTGAGCCTCGAAAATTTCTTCGACTGTGTTGTGCAGACCAAGTTACTCGAGTTTCTCGTTGCTCGTGCTATTGGGCAAGCCGAGTGCCGTTTTCAGTCCATTGCGGAGCATGGAGTCGACCTTTTTGATTTCAGCCTTCGCAAGTTTCAGAAACGGGAACGCGTATGCTACGTGACTTACAAGAAAGGCGTGATACGCCTTCATGATGTTGTCTTCTAGGAGGCCTGCTCTCTTGTTGGCGATTCTAGCAATGCCTCTTGAAAAATTGTTCGTGCTTTTTTCAAGGAGCTTGAGGGCTTCTTTGTTGTGGCCCTCCTTGGCGCTTAACGTTAGCCCTAGTACTTTGACCGTATATACTTGCGGTATCGTTTGGTTATTCTCAGCTTTGAGCACTACTTGCTGCTCCTCTTCGCCCGAATTCCGTCGAGGGTGAAATAGCGTTAGAGTAGATTTAGTGGGGGACAGTGCGAGTCCAGTTGGCTTAAGAAATTCTTCAGTTGTAGTCAGTGCTTGTTGAAGGATTCCTTCCAAGGCACCATATGAGTGGGCACATGCGACCCATATGGTAATATCATCCGCGTATATGGCATGGTGCACGGATGGGATTTGAGCGAGCTTCTCCGACAACTTGTGCATCGCCACATTAAAGATCAATGGCGAGAGCACTGACCTTTGTGGGGTGCCAATATTTCCGAGTCGTTCGGGTTCGCCGCATTGCTCTCCTATGCGTATGGTGGCGGTTCGGTTCACCAGAAAGCTTTTAATGTAGTTGTAGAATTTCTCGCCTAGGTTCATGTGTGATATTTCACCCAGTATGTGTTCATGTTTTACGGTGTCAAAGGCCTTGGCGAGGTCCAGGGCTAATATGGCTTTGGGCGTGTGGAGGAGGCCATAACATATGTGTTCTCTTAACATCAACATGGCGTCCTGTGTGGACAGTGCCCTGCGGAAGCCAATAATGTTGTGTCGAAAGAGCCCATTGCTCTCAATGTGGTCCGTGATACGGTTGAGTATTGCATGCTCAGCTACTTTTCCAACGCAAAATGTGAGTGATATGGGCCTTAAGTTATTGATGCTCAGTGGTTTTCCAGGTTTCGGGATGAGCGAAACCTTGGCACTACGCCATTCTTTAGGCACGGTACCCGTTTCCCATGCCTCATTTATCTTCTTAGTAATGATTACGATTGCTTTATCGTCTAGATTCCGTAGCAGTTTATTGTCGATTCCATCTGGCCCTGGCGCCGATCTGCCATTGAGTTGTTGTAGAGTGTACCGTATTTCAGCTTCGCTGAATGGTTCGTCTAGCTTTTCTTGCGGTCGACCTCCATATGAGGGATTTTTGTTTTCCCAGGCTACTGATTTGCTTTCCAGTGGGAGATATTTTTGACCTAGCGTTTTGAGGAGAGCTTGGGATCCACCACTATCCTGGGCGTGCTTGTGCACCAATCGTTCAATTTGCAGCTGGGTGCCGCCTCTGGTGGGTTTGTCGCTGTCCGCCATAAGGTGTTTGAGCAGCCCCCATTTGCTTTCCTTCCTCATTTTGCCATCTGCTTCATCACATGTGTTGTTCCATTGCTGGGCGCAGATTGTCTTGGCGTGAGATTCGATTTCGCGGCCAAGGTCCGCGATTTTTGTGCGTAAGTGTCTGTTGAGCTTGTTTTTACGCCACGCTTCTTTTAGGTCATGCCTTTTCTGCAGCAAACTGGCCAGGTGAGAGTCCATTGCCTGGATGGATTCATCGGTCTCGAGTTCTTTGGTGGCCTCATTCGCTGCCATTTTTAATTCATTTAAGAGAGCTTCATATGATAGTTCTGTATTGCCCTTCTGCTCCCGTATTTTACGGAACTGGTCCCAGTCTGCGATTTTGAATTTTCTTGGCGCTTTCGCCTCGTTCTCAACAGTCATTTCTAGGATGCAGTGGTCGCTACCTAGGTCTTCGGCGAGGTTATCCCAGGTAGCTCTCACGTTCTTGGTGAAGGTTAAGTCTGGCATTGTGTCCCGCTGTACCGAATTACCTCTTCTTGAAGGGAGGGCAAGGTTGTTTATCAGCTGCAGGTCCAGCGCATTCGCGCTTTCTGCTAGCTTGGTGCCTTTGCCTTCGCTTTTTAAGTATCCCCATTCGGTACTTCTGGCGTTAAAATCGCCCGCCACTATGAGCGGATGGTCACCCGCCATTTTTACCGCCGAGGTAAGCAGTCTGTTGAAATCTCTTTTTTTTTATCTGATGGAGAACTGTAAACATTGAGCACGATGATGCTTCTTTTAACAGCCCTATGTGGTAAGATTTCCACCAGGACCGTTTCCAGGCCTTTTTTGTATACGGGGGCGTCCCTTTCGGCGAACATTATGTCCTTCCGGATGAAGGTAGCCACTCCTCGCGTCTTGTTCTGCTCGGGGTGCAGGGTCGGCCTGGCTACCCTGTACCCCTGTATGCCAATGCTTTTAGCAGTTTTGCTTTCTCCACATTCCTGTAGCAATATTATATGCGGCTTTTTTTTACAGGCTGGCAATAGTTGTGTTAGTGCTGCTTTGCGTTTCCGAAGTGAGTTACAGTTCCACTGCCAGATCTTAATCTCGTTACGGTCAGCAGCCATTTTGGCTTGGTAGCTTGTGTGCGTCGCGGCTCGTTATTTCCGCGAGATTGCGTGCTTTGACTGATCGGACTTTAGCTCTAGAAGGTATGCTCGGCATGCTTGCCGTAACCGCTGGTTTGTCCGCGCTTAGGCTCTGAGGAGCACCTGCCCCAGGTGGGTTGGCTGCCATCTTCTCCAGGCTCACGAGCCTCTGGTCAGCTTTGTCAGAGTAAGTCTTGAAGGTTTCCATAACCTTGGCAAGCGTGTTCGCCAACGTATCAATTTTGTCGTTGAGCTTAGTTGTCACGGACTCGACATTTGTAAGTAGGGCTTCTTTTTCTATCGAGACCATCTCGATCTCCTCCGTCGTGTCGCTGCCGCTGTCTACGGCTTTGCGTTTGTGTGTGTTGTGGATCGTTTGTTGTGAGCGTGTTGTCGGTGGTGCCGGTGAGCTCGACAGATTCATTCCGTGGCAGCTCTCTATTCTAGCTATTGAGGCCCGGAGCTGTTCAAGCTCCTTCTTGAGGGCCCTGTTTTCTTGTTCAAGCGCTACAATTCGAGAATCGGGAGCATGCTCTGGCTGTGCCTTACCTATGGGCTGGCTACTTGTGCTTCGTGATTCACCTGCAACCCTGCTGGCCCAGGAGCCATTGTTCGGCTGCTGCTGCTGCTGCGTGGCTGTTGGCCTCGTTCTCGATCGGAATCTGGAGCACTCCCGAGATGACAGGCGGTTGTCGGATCCCGACAGGGTCGAGGGGCGCCCTCCGGAACGAGAACGGCCTCTGAATCGAAAACGCCTTCTGGATCGGGAACGCCCTCTGGATCGGGATCTCCCCCTGGATGGAGAACGGTGATGGACGCTCGAGGCGTTCTCCCGTCCCGGCACCTGGTTGTGGCAGGGTTCCTTAAACGTGACAGATGTTGGTGCGTCTTGACGTTGTTGTGCTTGCCACTCTTGCTTTCTGCGTCTTCTTCTCCTTCTCACTATGTATGAAATGTGGAAGCGTCTTTTGCATTCGCGATCTCCGGTGGGGTGATTGCCATCGCAAAGCTTGCATTTCGGCTCGCAGTGATGCACGCCGTCTTCTTGTAGCGTTTCACCGCAGTAGTGACATTTATTGCTCGTTGCGTTTGTGTGCCGGCAAACATCGGCGCGATGGCCGACTCCTCCGCACGTTCGGCAAACATCGACTTGTCGCTTGTAGAGCGAGCAGGGAACCATGGCGGTTCCGCATATCACTGTGCTCGGAACGCGCAGCCCGTCAAAGAGGATTGCGACGACTTTGGTCTTTTTAATGCGTCTTGCCTCGATGGCAGTGGGATTTCGGTCGTGCACAATCAGGCGTTTGAGCGTTGCGTCATCAAGGGAGAGGTCAACGTTCTTGATGACGCCCTTGCATGTATTCACGGGCGCGGCCACGTATGCGGCAACTTCGAACGAGCCTTGGTTTGTGTGCAGTTTCTGCACGTTCACGTATGATGTGGCATTATTTTGGTACGGCGTAGAAATAACAATGATGTTTTGCATATTGTTGGGGCAGATCGTGTCCTCCCGTGCTTGTTCGTCGGTGATCTGGGCGGACATGATGACGGCTCTCGCCAGCAGAACGAGGTCGACTCGGGCTACGTCCAATCCACCTCTGGGTCTCATAATTACCCTGATCTGGTCTTTGGGTAGGCGGGCTGGCCTGGAAGCGGATACCACACGGTGTAGTGCCGATTGACTTTTTTTAAAGCCCCTGGGGTGCTGCGGCTGGTTGCTGTGCTCGACCGTCCCAGCGGCCAGCTCCTCGTTCGGCGGGGTCGTCTGTCTTCGGCATCCCATGGCGGTGGCCCATCCTGGTCCATCGAAGATCTCCGTGCTTACTTCCATTCCCTCCACGGTTACGGTGGAAGGCATTTTCAGTGCCTGGTTGTCGGCTGCGACGTACGGAGGTTGATCCAGTAGCTGCCGCGTCTGGCCGAGCCCTTGGCTACGTGTAACGGCCGTACTCCTCGCTAACCCTAGGTGTGGTTATTGTTATCGGGCACGCTCACCGCGTCACAACTTTAAAGTCCAAAAATATGTCTAAGAGTTCACTCACCGCCAAAAATGGCGTCTCCACTGAAACCGCAGAGCTTGCTTCTTCGAATAAGCACAAAGCCAAGTGATCTTGAAGCATAGAAGCGACCGAAAACATTTAGAAAAGCGGGAGCCGACGTTTTTACGTCCGCGCTCCTCGACGCCACCTAGCGATCCACGCGAGCGCCATGTTGGTTCTCCCGGCCACTGCTCCATCGTACTGCACCGACTGCACGTTGGCGCGGTGTGCAAGCTGTGGTATGCGCTGCGTCTACCACATCACTCTGGACCTAGCTTCTTCTGTGACACCATCCTCGTACTAAGTGCTTCTAGAAGAACCTTAGAGTGAGAATGCCAGGGTGCTGCGTGCCGCAATGCACAACCATCTGAAGACGGGGTGTGAGAATGTTCCTGCTCTCGACTTGTCCTAACCGACAGAAACGCTGGATTGCGCAAGTTAAGCGAGACTGCTGGGAGCCGACTGCTTCCTCCCGTGTTTGTGAGGTGAGTACCTGTTGTATTGCGACTCGCGAGCGGATTAAGTTTATCACCGCATATTTCGTGAAATGATTTGCTTTGTCGTGTGACGAAAATCAGTCCGTGCAAGGTAAACGCGACTTCTCCTGGCTGCAGCTTAGCTCAGCTAGGCCTGGTTATGCCAACGAAAGCGTGTTTAATGGTTGTGCTTGTTTATTATCGCAGCCGAAGCGCAGTTTGCTAACCGGACGAAATGGCTAGTTATACGGGCCGTACTGCGTGCACTCGCTGTCTTCTTTTCTTGAGTTTCCAAAGCCATCGCCGAATTCGACGCGAGAAACGCCGTTGCCGTAAACCACCGACAGACGCTCGCGTTCGCGTGTTCCTTTGCTGGCACGTACATGTGCGCGCTCCTGCAACTTTCACCTCGGACGCTTAGAAAGTGGAATTGAAGATGTAGACAAACGAGCCGACAAACGCGTTCCCTGTAGAGTCACGGCTCGCGTGCCTTTCCAGTCCGGCCGTGGTAGAGCCTTGCACAACTGCAACGCAACAACAACTAAAATTTGCGCGTCTTGCCACGGGGTATTTGTCCTTCGCTTCAAGGCCACGCGAAAATAACACCCTAACTCGGTCAACTGTGCCAGTAAAGTTTTTGTTTTAATAATATTGTTACGAATAACTTGTTTATTGATCTATTTACAGCGCACAGAACTCGACGAGCAAAATGGCGCTAGACCAGCATCAAACGGAAACTCACTGCGTCCTCCTCTTTCATGCAGCCGTGTTTAGCGGCTGTTATGTATCATAACCCCCGGTGGTAGAAGCACTGTCCCGGTGCTAAATTTACGCAGATGATGGCGAAGGGGGGTAATAGGGCTTTAGCCGAGTCACGTGAACGGTGTCGCTCGTAGCTGACGATGACTTTGTTGGATCGGTTGGAACAATCTCGTACGTGACGTCTGTCACTTGGCGAACGATACGGAATGGTCCAGTGTAGGGCAACAACAGTTTTTCAGACAGTCCCACACGCCGAGTAGGTTACCAGAGGAGCACGAGAGAACCCAGAGAAAAGTGCACGTCCCTATGGTGAGACTTGTAGAGCTGTTGTTGGCGCGCCTGTGAAGCCTGTAGACGGTTACGGGCGACTTGGCGCGCGTGGTCGGCGCGGGCAATGGCTTCCCCAGCATATTCAGTGGCCGCAGGTAGTAAAGTGTCTAAGGGTAGAGTTGGGTCCCGGCCATATAGTAGATAGAAGGGCGAATAGCCGGCAGTGTTGTGACAAGATGAATTGTAGGCGAACGTCACATACGGCAAATGAATGTCCCAATCATGGTGGTCTGGTGCAACATATTTGGCAAGCATATCGGTTAGGGTCCTGTTAAGGCGCTCCATGAGGCCATTTGACTGGGGATGGTACGAAGTAGTAAATGTGTGCTTGGTATGGCAAGACCTCAGGATTTCATGAACGACAGCTGATAAGAACGTGCGGCCACGGTCGGTGAGAAGTTGACGGGGAGCACCGTGCACTAATATTATGTCGTACAGCAGAAAGTCCGCAACGTCGGTAGCGCAGATGGTCGGGAGTGCTCGTGTGATTGCGTACCGCGTCGCGTAGTCCATGGCAACAGCAATCCATTTATTTCCAGCTGAGGAGAGTGGAAAAGGGCCCAACAGGTCGAGACCAACTCGAAAGAAAGGCTCGTTGGGAACGTCGATCGGCTGAAGGTAGCCGGCTGGGAGGACAGACGGCGTTTTGCGACGCTGACAGGGCTCACAAGCGGCGACATAGCGTCGAACAGAGCGGGCAAGTCCAGGTCAAAAAAACCGACGTCGTAGCCGATCGTATATGCGAGAAACGCCCAAATGGCCCGTCGTGGGAGCGTCATGAAGTTGATGCAGGACAGTGGAACGCAGGTGCGCTGGGATGACAGGAAGTAAGTCTGATCCAAAGGAATCAAGGTTACGGTGATATAGGATCCCGTCTTTCACCAAAAACATTCGTAGGGACGGGTCGCGAGGCGTTCACTCCAGTTTGTCATTGATGGCTCGTAAAGAAGCATCCCGACGTTGCTCTTCGCCAATGTTCAACAGCTGCGACACGGAAAAACGTTCGTGATAGCGTCAGTATCGGTTGCTTCGTCAACAGAATAGCGGGATAAACAATCCGCATCCTGATGTAATCGCCCTGTTTTGTACATTACAGAGAATGTGTACTCTTGAAGGCGTAGAGCCCAACGAGCGAGACGTCCCGTGGGGTCCTTCAGGGAGACTAGCCAGCAGAGCGTGTGATGACCCGTGACAACACGGAATGAGCGCCCGTACAGGTATGGACGAAACTTGGCGACTGCCCATACAAGGGCGAGGGACACGCGCTCCGTGATGGAATAGTTGTGCTCGGCTGGAGATAGCAGTCGACTTGCGTAGGCTATAACACGGTCGTGTCCCCGTTGTTGCTGCAATAGCACTGCTCCTATGCCGTGTCCACTGGCGTCCGTGTGAACCTCGGTTGGGGCTAATGGATCAAAGTGAGCCAAGATTGGTGGCGTTGTAAGCAGTGTCGTAAGTTGCGAAAACGATGACGCTTGGTCATGGCCCCAGATAAACGAGGCGTCTTTCTTCAAGAGGTCTGTGAGGGGGCGTGCAATGGTCACAAAGTCCTTAACAAAGCGTCTGAAATATGAGCACAGCCCCACAAAACTGCGGACATCCTTTGTGGTCCTCGGAACGGGAAAGTTCGTGACTGCACAAATTTTCTCTGGGTCTGGACGCACGCCTTGGGCATCGACAAGGTGACCGAGCACGGAAATTTGACGACGAGCGAAGTGGCACTTGGAGGCGTTAAGCTGGAGTCCGGCTCGGCGAAAAACGTCCAGAATAGCTGACAAACGATCAAGATGCGAGTCGAATGTGGGCGAAAAGACAATAACATCGTCAAGGTAACACAAGCAGGTGGACCATTTCAACTTTTAGAGCAATAAGTCCATCATTCTTTCAAATGTGGCTGGTGCATTGCAGAGACCAAAGGGCATCACCTTAAACTGATAAAGACAATCAGGAGTGATGAATGCGGTCTTCTCGCGGTCCATCTCGTCGACGGCTATCTGCGAGTAGCCTGACCGAAGGTCAATAGTTGAAAAATAAGTGGCACCGTACAGGCAGTCGAGGGCGTCGTTGATGCGAGGTAAAGGATAAACGTCTTTTTTTGGTAATTTTGTTAAGGTGACGGTAATCGACACAAAAGCGCCATGTTCCATCTTTATTTTTAACAAGGACGACTGGAGAAGCCCAGGGGCTGCATGAAGGCCCAATAATGTTTTTCGCAAGCATTTTGCCGACTTCATGTTGTAATATTGCACGCTCCGACGCAGACACATGGTAGGGGCGTCGGTGAATGGGAGTTGCATGGCCAGTGTTTATGCGATGGGTGACAATGGTCGTTTGGCCTAAAGAGTTGCTGGCAAAGTCGAAAATGCTACGATAGCCCTCAAGAACGTGGCAAAGCGCTGCAGCTTGCTCAGACGTGAGGTCCGATGACACCATTCGCTCGATGTCGGCGCCCCAAGAACGTGATGGAGTGGAACCACTGACTGAGCTGCAGCAATCGTCTACTCTGAAGGGCTCGACATGGTCATCTTGGAGAGCGGTAATTTTGGCCAGGGAGATACCCTGTGGCAGAACTTGGGTGGTGAGTGAAAAGTTGACCAGTGGCTAAAGAAGGTGCTGTTTCTCGTAATCGCCAGAATCATATGCGGCACAGCAACCCCATGCGTAAGCATCACGGCAGGAATCGGGGCCACCATGTAATCACCATCAGGTACTGGCGGCGTGGAGGATAAGTCGACATGTGTGACAGAGTTAGGAGGGAGGCGCGTGAAATCAATGCAACAGAGGCTAATTTGCGGTGGGCTGGTCGGGTCGGAAAAGAGGGGTAAATCGAGATGGAGAGAGCCAGCTGAAAAGTCTATCAGGGCAGAGTGCGTGGCTAGAAAATCCATACCGAGAATGAGTTCATGAGGGCAATGTTCGATAACGGTGAAAAGAACGGCAGTGCTTCTCTCCCCAATAGACACTCGCGCAGAGCACATGCCAAGAATTGCGACAGTTCCTCCATCAGCGACTCGTACAGCTCGGTTGAGGGCGGGCGTGAGAACTTTTCTAAGTCGGCGATGAAGGTTAGCACTCATAATGGACACATGCGCACCAGTATCTCTCAATGCACTGACACGAACATTGTCGACAGTAACGTCCAAAAGGTTCCGGTTCGTTTGTAACGTTAATCGAGGATTTCTTACGAAGGTCGTCAACGCAGCTCGACCTCCAGAAGCTGCACAGCCTAGTTTTCCGGTCGGAGGTGCTGCGAATAGGTCGGGGAGGCAGCACGGCGTTGTGGGAGCGGCCGGGACTCACGACGAGCAGGGAACGGTGACCGGTCGTAGCGAGGTCTGCTCAGAGGTGCTGCAAGAGCGGAAAATGTGGTCGGCGTTGATGGAGAAAGTGATGGGGACGACTGGCGAACAGAAGTGGCGTGATACTGAGGTGCATAGTGTGACGATGGAGCCCAGCGGCTGTGGCAGTGACGGGCGATATGACCAACGCGTCGACAGTTAAAACATATGGGCCTGTCATCAAGAGTACGCCATTCGGACGGATTGCGTTGTATGCGAGGAGCAGAAGGGGTACGATAAGAAGGCTCAGCAGAGTATACGGTAGGAACAGGATGTTGGCCGACATTCGATAGCTCTTGACGAACGACCGCTTGTATTAAAGAGATCGTGGTCGGGGAAGGCACAGGCGTCTGTAATGGCGTGGCTACCGGTTGTGCTGCCTCGATCTCTCGACGAATGATGCGTGTAAGGTTGTCACATCGAGGGGCCTGGTGGAAGGCGTCGTCACATGAAGAAGTGGCCGCTGTGTTCGGAAGGCGCACGATGCTTTGGGCTACGTGGCGGGCTTTAGCTTGTTCGAAACGTCGGCATTGTTTAAGGATTGTGTCGATGTTCAAGACGTTGTTAAAAACCAGCAGGTTGAAAGCATCGTCAGCAATGCCTTTCAAGACGTGGTTAACCTTTTCGTCTTCCGACATGCACTGGTCGACCTTGGAACAAAGGGCCAAGACGTCAAGAATGTAGGAGACGTATGATTCAGTAAAAGACTGGGCCCGTGTGGCAAGAGTCTTCTTCGCAGCGAGCTGAAAACCAGATAAATCACCAAACAGGTCGCGTATCTTTTCTTTGAAGATATCCCAGCTCGTTATGTCGGCTTCGTGGCTTTCAAACCATGTTCGGGGAGTGCCATCCAGGTAGAAAAGCACGTTGGCGAGCATGAGCGTGGGATCCCAGCGGTGAGTAGCACTGACGCGCTCGTACCGGTTCAGCCAAGTGTCAAGATCGATCGTACCATCACCGGAGAAAGTGCCGGGATCCCGGAGGTGCGGGAGTGTGACGTAGGTGGTGGCTTGGACTGATGAGGGCGGCGTAGAGGAAGTACCAGCAGTCGAAGAAGTCGAAAGGTCGCCGATGGTGCGACCGCTGCGCGTCTCCATCGAGGTATGGGGGTCGCCCACCTCCACCAATAATGTTACGAGTAACTTGTTTAATGATTTATTTACAGCGCACAGAACTCGACGAGCAAGGTGGTGCCAGACCAGCATCAAAACGGAAACTCACTTCGTCCTCCTCTTTCATGCAGCCGTGTTTAGCGGCTGTTATGTATCAATATAGAATGCGACTGATTTACTGTTTGCGTCCGTCCATCGTACGTCTGCTTGTGTGTCTGTCTGTCCGCCTGTCTGTCTGTCCGTCCGTATATCTGTCCGTATGTCTGTCTGTCTGTCTGTCCTAAACGCTTCTGTTTCTGTGCAGCACCAAGGATTCCGGTTGTTTGCTCATAACTCAAATATGCCGCGTGGGAGAGTGTGATGCAGCGTCGGAATTTTTCGTCCTGTTTTTCATAAACTGCCACAACGATGATTTTATGTCATGATATCAGTTTTATTTAGTGCTGTATATGGACTACGTTTGTAGACGTTTGTGTCTTTCGTGCCCTCTATGACTTTTCGCATTATTGCTTTGTTCAAGGCCCACTTCGAGGACACAAGCTTCAAGCAAAGGAGGCAGGACGGTTTGGAGAAACTAAGGCCAGATGCTATCCCGACGCTGTTTTCTTTTTGCCGTAAGTGAGCTCAGTTGAATGTGCTTTTCAATTGTTTTGACTATTCATTTCTTGCGCATGCGTAAAATGCTTGTAAACTACGCTTGTGACTTTGTCCGAGCTTTGTCTAAAAGACTTACCTAAAGGCCAGAGTTTGAGTGTGATTTTTTTACAAACTCAATAATGGCTTACTTCTTCCAATAGTGAGTGGGAAATCTGAAAGGTCACAAAGACCTTTGTACTTGTCAGCAATAATACTAACGCAGTTGTGTTATACTAAAGTGGCTTTGTTAACTCTTTCAGCTCTTCCAAAGCACAGATTGCCCCCAAAGAATCGGACTGCTGTATCAAACGTACCGCCTCGGCATCCACATCTCCAAAGTGACAGATTCGCCGGCGTACAACCCAAGACAGCCAGTGCTCAAGTATCAGAGGTGGCTCCAGTGCCAATTGTGATTTCTGCAGCAAGCAGTGCTGTGGAGCCAAACTGTGCCTCCGCAGATGTAGACACTGTTCAGGTAAGTCTACATTCTAGTTACACACCAAGCAACGCGGCTGACAGTTCTGGTAGTGCTAGCTCTGCTTGTGAATTTTCGGTTGCTAACTCAGTTGGTAGTCCAGCTGGCATTGGCGATGCTCGTGACTTACGTATTCATTGTGCATCATTGCCAGTTGTGCATGTGAGCGCAGCAGCGTCTGTTCCTACTACAGGAAATGTTCTAAAAAATTGTCAAAGCACATCTCAGAAATTTCTTGTGCCATTTGTCTCTCTTGATAACGTTAAGAGTGCATGCATGGCAGTGCTGATCAATCCTGCTGCACACGAGAATCGTTAGCCTCTGCGCATCATTATTTTCAGTTCAGTGACACTTATGTTCAGAATAGAACCAAGATGTCTTGTCTTGAAGCTTCTCATAGCTGTGTACCAAGTGGGTCACCCTCTATTGAAAATGGTACTTCAACACTGCAAAATCAGCCTGAGTGTGGAGAAGTAGAAGCGCTATCTCCACACCTCTTCACAACTGCAAAAAGTGCAGCTGTAGGTACGACACCGATTCATCGAGAGAATGCGGAACTTCGAAAAAAAAAAACGCTGACCTGATGCGCAAGTACAAGAGCCTACAAAGACTGCGTGAGAATGTAAAATCACAGCTCAAAAGTGCGAGGAAAAAACTGGCATCTGCTGGAAAAAAAATACGTGAAATAACTACTGCAAGCTTTCTGAACAATGACCAAACAGCTGCTCTGGCGAGAAAGACTACGACGGGATCAAAATGGTCTGAAACGACTATCAAAGTAGCACTTGAGATTAAACATGCATGTGGCACAACAGGATATGAACTACTGAGGTCGTTGTCGTATCCATTACCTTCGAACAGAACTCTCATTAGAAGACTTCAGAACATCCGCTTTTTGCCAGGCATTCTTCATGAGGTACTATTTGTTTTAAAGCTCAAAAGTGAGACAATGCAAGACATAGAAAAGGACTGCGTGTTATTCATGGATGAGATGGAAATCAGCCAGGGTTTCGATCACGACCGCTCTCTAGACTGCCTTTTCGGGGGTACCACGCTACCACAGTCAAATGTGCAAGTTGCCAACCATGCCCTTGTGTTCATGATCGGTGGGCTAAACACGAGGTGGAAGCAGGTGCTAGCCTACCACTTCACTGGGCGATCAGTCGACGGGGCACTTCTGAAAAATCTTGTGTTTCATTTAATTGAGCTCTGCTTTAATATCTCGTTGCGAGTGTTTGTGGTAACCAGTGACATGGGATCAGCTAATCGGGCAGTATGGCGCCTACTGGGATTCTCCAGCAACAGACAATCAGAGAGCGTGTGTTTTGTACCACATCCGCACCTTGCAGACCAGATGTTGTTCTTTATGGCTGACCCAGCGCATGTTTTGAAAAACATTCACGCCCAGCTGCTTCATTCAGAAACATTTACACTAGGACAAGAAACCGTTAAAGAGCGAGATCTTCCTGGAGAAATTGTAAGTGTTGATCATATTAAAGCAGTCCTAGAATTTGACTCTGACGATGACCTGAAGATTGCGAACAAGTTGTCTGATATCCACATTGGCAGTGGGCACTTCACTAAGATGAGGGTGAATGTAGCCGTTCAAATGTTTCGCGAAGCCCCTCTTGCTATCAGATACCTGGTCAAACAAGGAAAGCTAATGCCTGAAGCGGAGGCAACAGCTTGGTTCCTTGAATTAGTGAGCAAATGGTACACACTCATGTCATCACGGCACCCAGTGGTTGCTTTGAGCTAATTTGATCCCTGAAAACATGAAGATGCAGTTAAAATCTTTCAACTGGCTTGTACAACTTTCTGCCGTATCAACATGGGCAAAAGTGCTCACTGGAAACCTTCCCAAGCCGGTCTTTTGATATCAACGACAGTTGTGCTGTGCCTGTCCGAAGAACTGCTGAAGAAACGTGGCTACCGGTACCTGCTTACAGGTAGACTGATACAGGACTGTCTTGAAAATATTTTCTCTGTTGTAAGACTCAGGAAGCCCATACGAAGTGCGTATGATGTGAAGTGTGCTCTAAAGATGATAGTGTCAGCCAATACTTGAACACGCCAACGTCATCTAGCTATAACGAGGATGACAGCTTGCACTTAGCTGACCTCCTGGACCCCAGTTTCAAGGCACAAGTTGCTCAAGAAAGTGGGGAGAACGAGGAAGCAGAAGAGCTCGAAAACGTTCTTTTGTATGCGACCACTGCAGTGGAACGTGACATTCTTGCATATGTAGGAGGTTTTCTACTGAAGTCCATCTTGAAATCTATTGACGAGTGCAAGGACTGCAAAGCGGCACTGGTAGGAAATGACGATAAATAGAGCACTCTCGTTAAGCTTAAAGAATACGCTCAGGGCGCTGGAAAGCTCATTCAGCCTAGCCGAGCTGTCATGAAGGTGCTCACTGAATGTGAAGAACACTTCAAGGCCTTTGCCGACGAAGACAGAATTTTGGCGCTAAAAACCCCATGCGCGAGCATTTTGAGTGCATTGCGCAGATCAGCAACTGTGCGACTGGAGACCTGCGAAATCCATCGCGCACAGGTAGAAAAGTCGCCGCTGGAAGATAATGCTAGGACAAGGTTAAAGATTCATCTTAGGCAAAAACACCCGGCAGCGGCGGCTGCATTTCCGATGGAGGTGGAAATGTTGTAGGCCCGTGTGCTCAGATTTGGGTGCACGTTAAAGAACCCCAGGTGGTCTAAATTTCCGGAGCCCTCCACTACGGCGTCTCCCATAATCATATAGTGGTTTTGGAACGTTAAACCCCACATATCAATCAATCATCTTAGGCAAAAACAGGCACAAAGTCAGTCAAGTAGGACGTGTGCTGCAGTGAACCTTGAGTAGCAGCTTTTTAAAATGCCCCAATCCAATTTAAAAATTACTGCTTATGAAAAGAACGCATTTCTGTGAGCATACTGTGTTGACATCTGTCTGTTACTATGAAAATGAACATTCGTGTAGCTGACTTCATTTGTTCTTTTTGATGAGCTGTCCTTGTGCAGAAAATGTGCCAAGCTTAGTACGTGATAACGTATGCACGCACCAATTGTTATGTGTTTTATGTGTAATCAACCTTGGATTTTCGATGTAAATATATATTCACTGAAACAAGCAACTTACCTTATGTATCAAAACATGAAGGCATATGTCGAAATAAAGGAGGGAAAGTTGAAACCACAATATGACATTTTACAATTTTTATGTGCCTATTTTTATGTAATGTTTTTTTTGCTATGATCTGTATTCGTGCACATTGCTGCTTGTTTCAATCGCTAAAGTTGTTATGTTATCATTACTATTAAAACGTTCCTTGTGGCTCCCGTGTCTTTTGTATCAGGCATGCGCTCTCGGCGCTGCCTGCCTTATCACGATAACACTGCTATCACATATTTCACCTATATAAGAGCGTGACAATAAACCCTGCGGGCAGTCGTGTTCCTGCCATCATGTAGTTGCCTCGATCCTTACTTGACCAGCATTGAAAACAGTACATCGTGTCAGAAGTGGTCACTTCGTGTCAAAGCTTCGTCTCGGTCTCGGCGGAACCCCATCGATGGAAGTACTCACGGCACCACCACGCCTGCAGCTGACCGGCAACCTCTCCGAGCAATGGAAACGCTTCAAACAAAAGTTCGACCTGTTCCTTGTGGCGACCGCGGCGAAGGACCAACCCCGAAGTGAAGCCGCAAAAACGGCGCTCCTTCTTAGTGTCGCTGGTGACGAAGCTCTCGACGTGTTCAACACGTTCAAGTTTGAAACACAGGAAGGCCAGGAGGACTACAAGACATTCGTTGAAAAGTTCGAAGCGTATTGCTCCGAGGTAAGCAACGAAGTGCATGAGTGGTATCTGTTTCGTTCAAGGAAGCAGGCAGAAGGGGAACCGTTCGACAAATTTGTTCGAGACCTGAAAAAGCAAACTGCGAAGTGCAATTTCGGAGACCAGCAGAATTCAATGATCCGCGATCAAATAGTGTTCGGCACGAATAACTCAAAGTTGCGCGAAAAAATGCTTCGTGAAGCAAAGCTGACGTTAGGGAAATCAGAATTTTGCAAGGTTGCGGAATCTGTGGCAAAAGAAACGAAGTTTGGAGGCCAACGGACAGCCACATTGACGCTATTGTGAGGCGTGCACCACCATCAAGAAGCAGAAGGAATCAGAATCAATAGATCATTTCTTTTTATCCTGTCAACGATATTCTTATCAAAGGAAAAGATACCTGGTTGAACCAATTGAGAAGCTAGGTTTAAAATTAAACGTCGAAGTAATTTTATCCTTCGGAGGGATTACATTAGCTTATAGCCACAGGGAGGTTAACTCTGCCGTGTGTGAGTACATAATAGCACCAAAAAGATTACCTTGTTAGTCTATTGTTATTGTTTACTGCTACGAGACTACCTGAATGCCTGACTTAGCACACTTGATGATCCTGCCACCCGGTTCTTGGCCGATCCCCTTTTTGTGGGCAATTGCCAGCAAAGCCGAAGGCTCATCATCATCATCATCATCATCATCATCATCAGAAGCGCCCAAGATGGCAACAAGCAGTACTGCTGTACAAAGTGCGATCTGTGACACAGACCAAGGCAGTGTCCTGCGTACGGCAAGAAATGCAACATATGCCACCTGCCCAATCATTTTGCCGTGTGTTGTCAACGGATGTCCGAAATTGTCGAGGTCAGAAAAAAACGACTGCGATGATGACTTCGACATCCTGGAAGTGGGCGTTGGCAATAAAAAAGCCAGAGACTGGATATTGGAAGCTGAGGTCGCGGGCAGAAAGTCTCCTTCAAGGTTGACACAGGGTCACAGGCCAGCCTGTTACCATTTTCGGCTTCGGCATACCGGAAAATACGTGCTGCGGGACCCTTGACTGCTGCTACCTCAGTGCTATGGGCCTACAACGGAGGCGTCATAACACACTACGGAGCGACGTCGCAGAAAATAAAAGTAGGAAATGCTCGCAGCACAGTGCAGTTCTTTGTCGTCAAGCATGGCAATCGGGCAATACTAGGACTGGACGCCAGTGAAGCCTTAGGCCTTCTTCAACGCACCATAGCTACCGTAAGCGCCTCAATAGACTACAAAGCCGTGACGAAATTCAAGCACCTCTTCCAGGGACTAGGCTGCTTGAAGCAACCATACAGCATGATCCTGCAACCAACAGCGGTTCCTGTCGTTCAACCAGCGCGGCGTATTCCCCTGTCCCTGCGCGGCCCTCTTCAAGATGAACTACGAAGGCTGGAGCAGAAGGGCATCATCGTAAAAGAGAACAATCCCACGAACTGGGTAAGTCCTTTGTTTTCTGTCAAAAAAAGGACGGCAGAATTAGAATTTGCATGGATCCCCAAAAAATCAACGAGCACATAGAAAGAGAGCACTTCTAGCTCCCAAGCCGTGAAGATATGGAAGGGGAATTGGCCGGTGCCACAATATTTAGCTACTTGGACGCATATTACGGCTTTAACCAGGTCCCACTTGACGAACAGACGTCCAAAATCTGCACTTTTGCAACTCCTTTCGGCAGGTACCACTACCTTCGATTGCCCTTCGGCATTCGAAGGTAGCGGCTCCCTTCATTTCTCTTCGCCGTAATCACCAACAAAAAGTCGCAGTCCCCCATTGCAACACAGTTACATATGCCCAATCATATCTCCCAAGAACTTGTAATGAATGGAATTCCCTGCCTGCATCAATAACAAGCATCAATGAATCCATTCAATTTAGGAATGTCCTTAAAACAATGATTACCTAATTACCCCCTGTATGTTTGTTGAACAGTTTAATTGTATTGCTTTGTGCCTTCACCATGTAATAAAAATAAAATTAGTGTTATCATTTGCTTTATTATGATGTGAGTTGTTAGGATTAATATTCTTTGTACCCCAATCAGTGACAACATTTTTATCCAATTTGCTTTGTATTCCTTGTTTTTTCATTGTTGTGCACGCCCTTCCCCTCTGAAATGTACGGTGTACCCTGAGGGTAAAATAAATAAATAAATTTCTTCAGCGCCTGAAATTTTTCAAAGAACAATGAGTCGAGTATTTGAGGGCCTCACAGGTGTACACGTGTACATTGATGATATTTTGGTGTGGGGAGCAAACAAGCAGGAGCATGATCGCAGACTAATTGCTGTCTTGAAAGCAACCGAAAAAGCTGGTTTAACGTTCAACGCTAGAAAATGCAGGTTCGGTACGTGTTACGGAAATTCAATTTCTTGGCGACATCATCGGACGTGAAGGCATTTCGCCAGACCGAAAACTTGTGAAAAGTTTGCTTGAAATGCCAGAGCTAAAGAACAAAAATGTTCAGCGCATGCTCGGTGTGCTCAACTACTTCCCCAAGTATGTGCCATGCCTTTCTAAGTGAACTGCGCTTCTCCTGGCGCTTATCAAAGCGCACTCAGCATTTGAGTGGACTGAAAACCACAGA
Source organism: Rhipicephalus microplus (assembly GCF_043290135.1). Lineage (NCBI taxonomy): Eukaryota > Metazoa > Arthropoda > Arachnida > Ixodida > Ixodidae > Rhipicephalus > Rhipicephalus microplus. Next base: position 305,110,015 of record NC_134710.1, read on the forward strand.
AGAAAGTGGAAATGCATCACACAGGCTCTGACCACGACACCTGTCCTCGCTATCTTTGATCCCCAAAGACAGTCCAAAACAACATGCGATTCATCAAAAGACGGCATGGGTGCAGCCTTCTTGCAGTGCCAGGATGGTGATGAGTGGCGCCCTGGCATACGCTTCCCGTGCTCTAACGCAGGCTGAGCAGCGCTATGCGCAGATTGAAAAGGAGACGCTCAGCATTTCGTTCGGCTGCGACAAGTTTCACCACTTCGTGTACGGGCACAAAGTTTTGATTAAGACCGACCATAAACCGCTCTTATTTATTGCTGCGAAGAGTATCTGTGACGTGCCTCCCCGCCTTATTCAGAAACTTTCTTTAAGGCTTCTGAAATGTGATTTCTGTTTGCAGTTCGTACCGGGCAAACATCTCGTCTTGGCCGACATGCTGTCAAGATCATGCCCGGCTAGTTCCGAGGACAGCGCTGGAGCCGTGGGCGACGTGGAGGTGCAGGCAGTGCAAGTTCTGGGCTATTTGGTCACAGATGCGACGCGATGGAAGCTGGAGCAAGAAACTGCGAATGATGGTTACCTGAGCACTGTCATCTCCAGCTTGTCAAGCGGTGAGGACCTGCAGGGTGAACTGAAGCCGTTTTTGTCAGAGCTTTCTGTCGTGAAGGGCGTATTGCTAAAAGGAACGAAAGTGGTCATACCAAAAAGCATGCGATTTGAAATTCTTGGACGTATTCATGCCGGGCACCTAGGTTTGCAGAAATTCAAAGAAAGAGCACAACGTCTGGTTTTTTGGCCCGGGCTCAGCAATGACATCACACTGCTGATTCAGAGCTGCCCTACTTGTTGCAAGTTTTCTTACAAGCAACCGAAAGAACCATTTCTCATGCGCCTAGTACCAGTATGCGCATGGATCCGTGTGGGCGTGGGCATTTTTTCGTTTGGAGGAAGTTCGTACGTCGTCGCGTTTGACGCGTTTTCAAACTTCCCGGAAGTCCAGAAGCTCCATGACACCACCACTGCAGCAACAATTGCAGCACTGAGTGCTATGTTTGCTAGGTACGACGTGCCCCTGGAGGTATGCACGAACAACGGGCCACAGTTTGCAAGTTATGAGTTCACAGAATTCGCAAGAAAATATAACTTCGCTCATGTCACATCAAGTTCGCACTTCCCACAGTCAAATGGTCTGGCTGAGAAAGGAGTACAGATCGTGAAACGCCTCCTCAAGAGAAGTGAAGATTCGCGCGAGGACTTTTGGTTGGGCTTGTTGGCCTACCGCTCTACGCCGCTTGTGGACGGCCGATCACCTGGAGAACTCCTTCAAGGTAGGCGTCTCAAGTCGAACGTACCAGACTTTGGCGGCGTACAGTCAACATCAGTCAAAAAGCATCATCAGAGCGACGGCGAAAAGCCCCTATCACCCTTGGGTAGAGGGGCGATCGTACGGCTTAGGGACTCAACATGGTCTCCGAAAGGTATTGTGACGGGAAGAACATCTTCGAGGTCCTTCGGTGTAGAAACGGAAGATGGTCGGGTATCTTCGAGGTCCTTCGGTGTAGAAACGGAAGATGGTCGGGTGTTTAGACGTAACAGACTACATCTCCTTCAGCCTCGTGAACCGTGGACAGCGGACGTGAGTGATGATGATTGTGGTCCCTCCAAGA